>NW_025900830.1:0-40261 GCF_022539505.1 Lolium rigidum | reverse complement strand
AAGTTTGTGTAACACCCCAACTTTTGTAACTTCTTTTTTTAGTAGGGTTTAATGGTGTGAAAATCAGGGCCAACAAAAACTTTTGTGTCAACCTCTAGACATAGTGTTTCTTGCATGTTTGTCTTGTTTGCTGTGTTAAGTATGTCTGTTTCTGATGATTGTTAAACAGTTTGGTGAAAAATCCTTGTGCCGGAGTGATCATGTCATTCAAAAAAATTACTATCTACTTGACAAAAGAATGATCTTGGCATCTTCTCTGATTTCAAGTGATTTAACTTTTTTTTAAACAATGAGCCAAGATTTACTTTCACACAAAGGCTTTTCTAAAACTAAGTATTTATAAAACCTATAGGGATCTACCCATTGGTATGATTCCACTATTCTACAAAAACTCATTTTAGAAACTTTTACAAATGGATTTCAAACACCTTTGAAAAGCTTTAGAAAAAGGGAGATGTTTAGGTCTCCACTATTTTTTGGAAAATCTTGCCAATGCTTTGCTCTTTTATTTAAAGCCCTTCTTAAAACCCTACCACGACATGATCATCTTTGTGCACTTGTTCAACAATCTCTTGTTTTGTTTGATAGTAGTTTGTATTGTCCTTGTTGATTATGTATATGTCTTATCTGCTGAAATTTGTTTGTTAATAATTTACAAACCAACCAAAACATTCTCTAGAAACAAAGATTACTTTTTGTTATGTGGCGTTCTTCCAGATCCTCAAATTGTTTCTCTTATTTTATTTTACCTTTTATTTATTTGTTAAACCTTTCTCTATGATAACAACTGGATTTTAATCTTCCAATATTTTTTTTATTTAATTCAAAACCTAAGGTCACCTCTGGCCTTATCTATCAAACCTTTCCTTTTCATTTTTTTTATTTGATTAAATCAATTGCTTCTTTCCAAAAATGCATGTGATGGTAACAATGCCATTTCTTGCAATACTCATTTTCCAAAATTATCGAAAATCATCTACAATGTAGGATACTACTTGTAGACATATTTCTTACTCAAACTGCAGTCCCTTTCCTTTCAAACACTTCAAAACCAATATCTCTCTTGTCTATCTACAGTCACCCCTTTGTTTTAGCTAAACAAAAATGTTAACAACGCAAGTGAGCTTCAAGATCATTAATCTCTATTTTTCATCTAGTAATTCCCTAATCTATTTTTAATCCCACCAAATCACCACTTCAACTCCTCCACCACAAGGGCCACGCTCTGGACAACCTGCATTGCATCCACCCCTTTCCACTTTTGCTTGGATGCATGGAGGTGGCCGGCTATGCCAAATCGTTGCAAGGAGATGTCAAGCACCTTCCTCGCTCTCTTTTTCTGGTCTGACCAACCTTGCGACAGTGTCACTTTGGCTGGTAGCTTTTGTAGGAAAAGGAGGGAGACCGATGCTTCTTAGGCCACTGCAGCTCCCTCTCTCTCTTTTGCATGTGAACACCGATGGCATGCTCCATGTTTAAGTTGAACATATCTGCCCGAGCCACCTAGCCTGTACCCTCCCCGCACTGTCCCTGATCGAAACAAGCCACGCATTTGTCTGTGTCGTCTTCCTCCCGGCCGGAAACGCCCGCGTTCTGGGAGCCGACGTCGTGTCGAACACGTGGTGGGCGCGAGATAGACGTCCTCCTTCCGAGCCGACTGGACCTCCCCCGACCTGTCCTCTCGCCCCTGACCTGGCCTCACATACACATACCAGGAGGCGCGCGCCCTCCTCTTCTCTCTGTCATTTCCCTCTCGTCCCAACCCCAACATGACCCGGGCCCTGCAAGGACAAGTCTACTCGCTCGCCTCCTGCACCCTGCCCTCGCGTGCACGCTTTCCTCGTCGACACAGACCGCGCCCCTTCAATCACAGCATTCTAGCACCATCCCTTCGTCGTTGCCGCACCGCCAACCTGCCAAGTCGCGAACGCACACGCGTCGCTCACGAGCCGAGCACCGCGCCCATCGCGAGCCCGCAACCGTGTATACAAGCATCCCGAGCCCCTCCTGCTCCACACCACGTCATTTACTTCCCTCTCATCTATCTGCATCTTCCAGAAGCGAAGGAGGCGAAGCCCTGCCTCGTTTCCATCCTCGTCGAAGAACCAGACCGAGCCGGAGCTCGTCACTTCGTCGCTCATCGTGGCTGTGGCTGCCGTCCATACCAGCTCCCTCTCTGCCTCCATGCCTTCCTCTTATTTGTAAGCATCTAACGCGCGCGACCCTACCTTGTCCAGGAAACCTCTCGGGCGTCGCCGTCGCTGGTGCTCTGTCCGTCCAGGACGTCTCCGACGAGGAGCATGACCTCGACGACCCCGAAGTCCAGGGACTACCCCGGCATGCACGCGTCAGCCTTCCGAGTCGCGCTCGTCCGCATGTCCGCATCGATCCCCTCCGCCGTCCGTCCTGACTATCTCCCTACTATTCTCTGCGTACAGGTAGCGCCACGGATGCTCGCCGTCGTCGAGTTCGTCCGCGGCGCCGTGGAGCCGACGTTTCCGTCGCTGCGGGTACTCTGTCGTCCGTGTCGTCGGCTGGAGGTTGTGCCCGCTGCCGCCTTGTTTCTCTCCCTCTCTCTGTTCCCCTCATTACTCTCTCTCCATCGGACCTCACCGGCCCATTCTCCTTGCTCAGGTCGCACCAGGTGGCGGCCGTCATCGAAGTTATGTCCGTGCCGGTCTGTCCCGGCGCTGCGCACGTTGTTGTCGGCGACGACGTCTCCAGCACGTCCGGGACGCTCATATGGGCCGCCCTAGTCCACTGTCCACCTCGCCATCCTCTCACAGTCCCAGTCGAGCGTCGGCCGTCGCAGGTGAGCTCCTGATGCACCGTCATCGTCTTCAGCTAGCAGGCACAAGTTAGAGTCGATGCATGCATAGTAGCCTGTTTGCACGACTATTAAAGCGTTTCATGTTTCCTTTTTGTCAAGCTAGCTGTTGGATCAAGATCCTAGGGCTGCTTACCTGTTAGTCGTGTCCGACGCAAATGGGCAGGCTTGCTCTGCTCCGCCCGGCCCGTTTAAAATTTCTGCCCGTTTTCTTTTCCTGTTAAAATCTGAAATACCCATTGTACCTCAGATTTTAATTCACCAAATATTCCCCAGTCAACCTTTTGGTATGAATTAAAGTTTTACATACTCCTGAACAAATTCCTGACCACCTAAACTTGCATGCATGTGATTTACGGCTATATTTATTTACTGATAATTATTCATGTGAAATGTTGCTGGTGTGATATTTAATTCTTTGTGAGAGTTGTATACGTCTTTTTGCAGTACGGTTAATTTTGCTCGATAGTACATATCAGTAGCTTAATTTTGATATATCATACACTACCAGAAGCTTCCTGATTCTAGTGTTGCATAGAAAGTTAATTAGATATGGACAGTAGGGTTTTGTGTGATTTTTAGGTTGAAAAATAAAACTATTTTTGCAGCAAAACCAAGTTCCTCTGGTAGATATCATGCTAGGGTATGCCCAGGTCACGGGAATTATTTTTGTGAACTATATTCTAAATCTGGGAATTTTATTTCCAAAACAGGTTACCTTTTCAGTATAAAAATTGTGATAATTATTTTTGAGCTTAGAAAAATGCCAAACCAATTTTGTTGGATCACAAATTTCTGTATCTATCTGATGGTATGTTTGTTATTGGTTTTCCATGAATTTATGTTTTTGTGATTTAAAATTGGATTGCTCTAGTTTCTGACTTATTAAAATGTTTTAAAATATTTAAAAGCTTATTTTTGAATGATTCCAGTGTATGTGAGTTATACATGTTAATAGCTTCCAGTAGATATGTTGTTTGTATTTTTGTAATCCACAGAAAGTTTTAGGTTATTTACTTAGTCCCTAAGTCATTTCTGGTTTTATAAAAATCATAACTCTTGTTTTAAAAACCCAAATTTAGTGAATCCAATTTCTGTAGCGTTACAAATTCAAACTATACTCTTGGTGATTTTACCAAAATTTTGTGTGCATTTTTATAGAGTGGTTTGTTAATGTGGTGTTGTTGCTTATTTTACCCATAGGGAAATTGTGTTGTTTATGTTTAAAATGCTTTTTTTAAATGAACCATGGCACCAGACCCCTACTGGTGGTTTCCAAAGTTCATTAGCCACCTTTGATCGTGTGGGTTAGGTTTTGATGAGAGTCAAAACCCTTGTTAGCAAATAGATGTTGGTTAAGGTCTTTTCCGGTGACAATAGTATTAGTCCTTTTATAAATAAAATAACCAACCATTCTTGCCCTAGGTGTTGTTTGTTTGAAATGTTCAGTGTCCCTGATTGAGTGGTTTGAGACTAGTTTTGTATGAGTGGTTGATGCTATGGCTATGTGTTGATTGTTCGCCTTTTATTTTGCGACGTTAGAATGCGAACGCTACCGGAGAAGGAGAGGATCTTGGTGAGGATTTCGAAGAAGAAGAAAGAGCTGATGATTCATGAAGATGAAGTCCAGGGACATATAGCCAACAAAGGCAAGCCACCTCTTGATGCATCTCTGATCCTATATATCTTATTCTTGCATTATTACAGGTTTTATAAAAGTGCATGTCTTCTATTTATTTGCCGGTGGTTAGTGCCACCCGGAGTTTTACTAATCCACCCTTAGGGTGTAGCCCTCGTTGGTACCTACTTACCACACCTCTAGTAATGATATGGTGCATATCACCTTGTCATCCTTATCGCCTCTTTACAAAGAGCAATTGGACTATAGGTTGGGAGCCCTGGAAAAATATTTGTGAAAATTGTTTTCAAGCAAAAAGGTTTTTTTTCTGGAAAACCTTGGAATGGGGTAGCCCTGCCCAAGTGTGGTTTTGATTAAATGTTTTTGAACAGTAAAGGTTTGCTTGGAGCAAGAGAAGTGAAGAAAAATTGTTTTCGAAAACCTTTTGTTGACTGAGTACATCACCGGACCTAGCCAGTACAACCACATTACCCTTTAGTGGGACGGGGCGTAGCGTAGTAGTTTGTCTCGCCTTAGTTTGGGTCCTGCAAATGTAAGGGGTAGTCCGAGCATGGACACCTATCGACCGTGGCCTTCCCATGACGAAGCGGGAACGCCTTTCCATTGCGTATCGATGCGCGGGGTACAACCTATGAGCTCCCATTGAATAATGCCCGCAGATGATCGGCGGCATTCCGGAGGGTCGAGCTGGTCGGGGAATTTGCTACTCCCGGGTAAACGACATCCTCAGACTCTGGTGTTGGGAGGTACAACTCTGGGCGGCATGTCTTAGGCTAAGGCGAGCAGGCGAAAAACTACGATCGGGTACTGGTCGTGGCATATGTTATTATGCAGGGATGATGCCCACACGATGAGTATTCAGATCTTGTGGGGAAAGTGTACAACCTCTGCAGAGTGTAAAATCTATTCGAATAGCCATGTCCGCGGCAATGGACGTGGGAAAGGAAGTGCTGAGTATCAAAAGGAGTTTTGGTCTTATACAAGTGTTTTTCTCAAATATTGTTTTGGGAAAGTGACGCCAGTGGGACTGGTGGAAAGGTACCTGCGAGGTACGGTGGAAATTTGGAAAGATGATGGTCATATGAGATGGCCGGAAAGGAAATTGGGTCACCCTTACCTATTAGTCCACAAAACAAAATGGTTTACAAAAAGGTTTTCAACAAAGATATAGAGATGTCATACTCTCGAGAGGAACCACCTCTCACTCCTTGTCGCCCTAGTATAGTGCCTATTCCTTGCTACTGCCAAATTGCATATCCTTTACTTCTCTCTAAGGTGGTTTACGAGTACAATTCATAATGTACTCATGGATTTGTCCCTGGCTATTTACTTGGCCAGACTTGGTGGAGTTCGACAGATGAAGAAGGAGTTGGCGACGTCTATGCAAGCTAGGAACGGCTTCCCAGTCAGTTGCCTGTAGGGTTATGGCATGATTTGGGCCATGCGAACGCTTTAGTCTGAAGTATTTCCGCTGTGTGATTGTTGATCTCCTGCCATTGCGACTCTTATGTAAATATTGGTCATGTGACATGTTGTAATCTTTTTATTCGGTAATGTAATGGATGATGTATTTGATACCAGTTCGGTTATGCTTTCACGACACACTGATCATGGGATCGTGAATGTGTATGCATAACGGGTGTTTCGGACAACTAGTCCGGGGCCCCACATAGTGTATCATTGTATCGCGTAAGCCAAATCGATATAAATAGTAGCTATGAGAATAGAAATCAAGCTAGCATGAGCCATGCATGCTTGCCGGCTAGGTCTAGCATCAGAGTAATGCATCCGCAGTTCATCATCCGCCAGGACAGATCGACCAAGCAAACAAAAAAAAAATCAGCGTCGGCCTAAAGAGTCCATAAGCCATACATGCATGCTCGGTGTCCTCATATGTGATTATCGGCCGTGGATTGACCAATATCATATTTGAACGATTATTATTGCACACATTAGATCCAAGTCCCAACCTAGCTAGCATGCGTGCATGTGTAGCCCGAGTCTTTACCAGAGGATTAATATATACACCGGATGAGAGAAATAGTCTATATCAAACAATGCTAAGCAACCGGCAATACAGCTTAGATATAATAAAGATGTGACCGGCAACCCTAGTGATTCGGGGGAAACATACCGCCATTGCAGCCATGGACCGAGAGAATCGGGGATGCCGCGCCGCCTTAGTGGAGTTTTTAGGTGCGACGTCGCCGCATCCGTAGAGGACGGAGTCCAAGCCGCGTAGTCCGAGCAGTGGTGGACGCCGGTGGTGTAGGGAGAGGACTCGGGGGAGATGGACGGCGAGGGATCTGGGGAGATCTGAACATGAGGGGACTGTGAGAAACTGAGAATTATACATCAGCAAGGGAATAAATGCGCGTGTCCCCCCGGTCAAAAAAATGCGCGTTTCTTGGAGGAACGAAGCCAGGTACGCAGGAATCCACACGTAAAACTTCACCCGGCGGGTCACCGGGCTTTATCGCATCTCGGTGGGGCCCGGACCTACATACCAGTGAGACAGGTCGTGTGGGTTATGATCCGATCGCTGTGCACACAGTAAATTGCATTCGTAGCTAAGGGCCTCGTACTACGTTGTACTATACAATATATCCGTTTCTTTTGGTAAAATGAAAACGATACTCCATCTGATCCTCATTACTTGATGATAAAATGGATGTCTCTACAACTAATATGTGTCTAGATACATCTATATGAGAGCGTCTGTGTTTGTACTGTGTATCTCAAAAAAAATGGATCGGAGGGAGCATTAAGAGGTGTCAAAAAACCGCAAACAAACATGGATGTAAGCAGCTGAGTATTAAACCAAGGCGTAAAATACCTTTATATCTCGACCATGTAACAATGAATATGAGAAGTTTTGGGGGTTTGACCATCCGCACTTGTGTTCGCTACAATCGATCAAAAAAATTGGTCACTTTTACACTTCCTAAAATAAAATGTATTTTTCCCCGAGATTTTACAAGCTCGTACAAGAAAGCATTGACTACATATGGGATATATCACATTTACACTTACAAATCTATGAATATTTCAAAATGTTGAGCTCCATGTAGCTAGGTATAATACAAATCATCGTACCGCACATTGAAACTACCGCAAGCATATCACAAGTAAATTAAAGTAAAATAAAACATGTCTAACATATACTATATTAGCTAATTAACAAAGTCTCATCACAAAGGTATCCGATCCCTAGCTCAGCTTAATACAAAAACCAAGTTCAAGATGAACATCAGCAGGGCACTACCCCAGGTCCAAAAGCAAGCATCTAGTTAATTCAATAAAATATTGAGGTGTTTCGATCCCCTCTTCCTAAAAGCACCGCAGATCATGCATGCAACTAAGGGTGATCAAGCACAAAATATTACCCTCTCGGGTGGAGGTGTTACGCCGTAGATCAACACATTCATCAAGGAAGTGTCTTTCACCTCGAAGACGAGAATGTCATCGAGCCGCAGCTCATGCGCCTCGCAAACCCGAACCAACCATCCTTCAAGACCAGCTCACCCCGGTACTCATCGATGTGCACATACCAGCGCAGCCTACGCTCGTCTTGAGCTTGATAGGCCCGGGAAGAATCCCTTTCGTACATTGCTTGAATTCTCTCGGGGATGACCAACATATACATGTCATCGTTGCCATCCAGCTTGCACATAGAAGCGCGAGGGCCGAGGAGGGTCCGCCGAGTGACCAACCCGTTTAGGGCGGCCTTTCCCTCGCCCTTTTAATATAAAACGTTGAATTGCCGCATCACGCCCGCCCGTCACCTTCGGCTTTTTGGCTAGTGAGTTTCTTTGAATTCTCGAACTCTGGGGTGCAGAGGACATGTACAATCGACAGATCCTAAGACGTAGTTGCTCATTGACGTTGGAGCGAGTTTGCTTCGCATCTAGTTAAGCACGGTATATATCAATCAACAAAGATATAAATCGAACGTAACATACATGGAGAAAATGCATCTAGCTATCTCTTTAATTAGTTTGCACAAAATCTAGCAAAGAAGAAGACAATTTGATTTTACAGTATCGAGCAAGCTTTCGACTTTCTCGAAACAGTAACATGGAGCATATATTTGTATGTTCGGATCGCCAAACCCCGCTTCCGTGATGGATACTATTACTTAACATCTTTTTTTGCCGTAACTAGTACTTAACATCTACCGTTTCCCGTCATTAAAAAACATTTGCGTAAGAATACTAGTTTCCCATCATTAAAGAAAAAGAACTTGTTTAAAACCCCAACTATCATTGACTACTTACACCCGCATCCTAGTGAGTTCAGGACAACTTACAGCCCACTTTTGGTGGTGCCGCCACCGGAGAAGACCGTGCCGCGGGGTTGGGGTCGGCGCAGCCGGAGAAGCCGGTGCCGCCGCCGTGGAAATCAGTGCCGAGCCGTATGGTGCTTCCAGCCGGAGAAGAAAGTACCGCGAGAGATGGAACCGACGCTGCCAAAGGGTAAGAAACGGATGTACTCGTAGATCCTTCTCTAGTCACGATCCGGATAGAAGAGACCGGACGTCCATCAAGCCGCTGGAGGATGCGGTGGATCAAATCGGCTGAGTTCAGGAAATATCGGCGATGTTCATCTGTGTCGGCGGCCGTTACCGCCATGCAGCTGCCGGTGGAGGGAGGAGGCGAGCCGTTCATGGCAGTCATTAGTGTAAAAGAGGTGAAGTAGGTGGGAGAGATAGAGGGTTCGGGACTGAAGTAATTGTAGTCTCGCTCTCTCATTTTTACAAGCATGCGTCCTCAGCAGCATTTTTTTTTAGATGCGTACTCAGTGCCGCTTTGTCAAACCAGGGCCTCAATGAAGCCCAGCTAACTATTTCTCCGCTAAAAGCGCACTATAGCATATCTAGAGGGTCCACGCTTAGTAATTTTGCACGCGGTGGCGCTATTTGCGAAACAAGATGCTATATCGTCCTACTTCATAGTGTTAGCGCGCTATTTTTTTCAGTGCAAGTTGCTTTCACTTTTTCGTGGTGATGAACTACAATCTGTTGGTTCCACTTCTAAGTAAGATAATATCGCTCATGCTAATATGTTTTAATAAATAATTTATACTATGTTGTTGCCTTGTGAAATGTTGATGTTAGCCTTCTAAAATACTTGAGATCTATTTCTATATGTGGTTATGTATGTATGATTCAAATCACTTTTGGACTATATATATCTATTCGCTCTAGTAAAATTATTTATTTTTAGGCTATATTTAGTATTATTTTGAAAATGCTATTTAAAATATACCACACTATTACCACGATATAGCGTTCATATCGTTTGAAGGAGGCTGCCGCTAATTCATTTAACACGCTATTTTAAACATTGGTTAAGACGCGTTTGGCGGCCCGCATCCAGGCTGGTGGGGAAATACCGTACCCAAGTGCTTAAAAGATTGCAATTTTTAGCAGGAAAACATTAGGGCACGTCCAACACAAGGCGCTACCGCAAGGGGCGTGAAACTCTTTTCACCAGCTCCTAGCTACAAGCACCGAACCAACAGAAGTCGACCGCCATCAAGCAATTAGCGCTCGTAAGGAGAGTACCCGGAGGATTTTACAATCTTTTCACATTCATTTGTTCTCTATTAGCGCCATATAGTATATAGCATTGTAATGCCCTTATACTCCTCTCAACATTAAAAAAAGGTGTGCATATACTAATAATAGTTGCTGAAATGAAACTAAAAATAAACAGTACATGCACGGTTTACGAAGGATGGAAATACGTAGTTCATCACCATCCGTTTAAATAAGATTAGATTACTTCAATGTGGGCTACATACACACTAAAATGAGTAAACAGACACACCGAAATGGGTCAAGGTATATAAGATTCGAAAAAAGGAAGAGCATATTAAGATACTGAATAGTGTTACCGAATTGTTCAAATATATCGTACAAAAAAGATTATTTTCTCCGTAAAGATTCATGGCTCAGCTTTAGGGTTGCATCAACATGCGGATATTTTTCAGACTAGGCTTAAACCACATTGTCGCCTTGTCGGGGAAATCCCCAACCTTCTTTTGGAAGGGTGATAACTCCCATGAGCTCATTTTCCCCTTGCTGCAGGTTACAACGACAAATACAACTAAATGCCGGTTCCCGAAATGCATAGTACGCGATGTACACACAATTTGACCTCATGAATGGAGTCAATGTTCCATCAGGAGCATTGCCATCATTTATCTTCAGTGTTCATTGGATAATTCAGTCCAATGAACGAGAGTGTGTGCCAAGGCTGTCAACTCGACTCCAATTGGGTCCAATCAGGGATAGATCTTTCTCAAAAATATGTATGACAGGGCAGGACACTCCCGCAGGATAAGGCCATTACCATCATGCAGTAACTTCGCGGCTCAAGGTGATCATTGCTACGTATATACCGATCTTCATGGATGATCATCAAGCGCTTGCCATCAGCTGATCGAGCTAAAAACCATCTGCCAAATGGATCCTCCATCGGTGATGGGATCACGAATGGCAGGGCAAGGTGTGCATCTGCATTGTAAACGGAGACCAAAAAAAATTAGTGTTTGAATGGCTCAGGAAGACAATAATACCAATAGCTGCAACTTCACATTTGTAGGATCAAATGGAAGATGCAGTCATTATACTTGTATAAAAACTCGAAGAAATAAAGTTGTTCCCATTTGAGATGTATGTTAATTACACTCATATTCATTGATGGTAGATACATGTCTCAACCTTATCTGATCCATGATTGTAAAGCTTTGAGTACATCGAATATTCAAATAAATTGAAAGTTTGCATGCATCAATTGATGAAGAGGCCAGGGCTAAGCTCCTTATTCATATTCTCGACAAGAGCATGCAAGAACTAATTCAGGAATGCATTCATATACCGCAATAATCTGGTTTGGGTTGAGAGATTAGTGCACCGCATATAGTACCGTAATTCGTTTGTAGCAATGGTTCAACCAGGTTTGGATAATTAAATGGTGCACAAATCATTTGAAAGGTGAAAAAAATCTTATTGAGCAATTAGTTAATTCAGTTACAATATATCATGAATGCGCTTGATATTAAAATTTATTGCGAAGTATATCATATGGATTGAAGAATTACCGGCCCGTGATTGATCCCAAGCAATATGTGGTGCCGGTCCACCCATCCACCGCAACAATGAAGCCGTTGTGCTCGATGGCGTCACTGTAATCTACACCCCAACTAGCAAGAGAGAATAACCTCCACTCCCGGCTACCATTAGCCAGGTAAGCGAGTCCAGAATTGAATAGAGCGATGAGCTTGTAATCCGAGTAATGTCCAGCTTTTGTGGGCACTTCGCAAATTACAATCTTCAACAAAAACATGGCACGCCCATACGTCATGTACCTTTCAGAGGCAAGTCGGGGAAGCCAATCCATTCCTCCCGAAAAATGTTGCAAGTTTCCGACGATGGTAGGGAGATTTCTTGGTGCGTGTAGATGTTCGCGAGGAACCAGCTCCCACCACCGTCCACGCCGGCGATCCAGCCGCCGTTCATGCCAACCCGTAATCTATTGTCCATGAACGGCAGGATGGCCGTGCGCCGAGGATGGTCGAGGGGCACAACGTGGTACACCGTGTGGTGCGCACTACTATCATCATAGTGCCAATGGGCAGAATCGGGCATCGCAAAGCGTGGTCCATCCCAATGGTGTAGATTCATGTTGTCGGCGACATGGCGGCACAACGTTTTGGAGCATGCGGCCAGCCGGACGTCGACTGTAACGTCCATACTCTGGGCAATGAGATTGAACAGCTCGGCGGGGAGCTTCCCCCAGCCGCCATACAGCTGGTCGTCGTTCGATGCCGCCATGGAGACGAGATGGATTTAAGAGGGCGGAAGCAAGTATGTGTGATTGGAGATTTGTAGGAGAGTCGAGCGGGAAGGAGGAGTGCTGCGGTTCTGCGGAGGGGTGAGGAGAGAAAGCTATGCAAATGGGAGATCTAGAGGATGAATAAATTTGCTAGCAGCGCCTTGGCGAGTGGAGAACGATGATGGAAGTGGAGAGCCAAGGATGGAAACGATGGAGGTGAAGAGTAGGAGTGGATATGACTTTTTTTATTCTTCAAGCAGCCGCATCGATGCGCCGAGTAAAACTTCGGCTAGGATAGCACGCCACTACGTCCCGGTGCAAGCTATCGTCCCGTCAAATCAGCTTTGACCACGTAAATGGTTTCTTTATTAGTACAATATAACTTAATTTTTTCGAACAATATATACTAATCCATTTAATATACTCACTCCGATTCATATTACTTGTCAAATGATATGGATGAATCTTGAACTAAAATGTGTCTAGATATATCCATATTATAGTCAACTAATATGAATCGGAGTTTGTTTGGTTCAAAGGATTTCTAAAGGTATCTTGTTGAGTAACCCTCCAAAATACCTATGGATTGCTTTCTCTACAATCCTATCTCTTGGTAATATTGCTATGTGTCTATAACAACTATGAAATGAACTCAATCTCAATAGAAATTTCCTTTGTCTTTCCTAATCAAACAACTAGTTATTTTATGTCTTCGTTTACAAATTAAGATAATTTTTAGGTTATAGGTAATCATCGAGCTTATGTGATCATCTTTTATGATCAAACTTACTTGATCAGCCGCGGAGGCGCAAAGGACTAAAGGAGCAATGGTGTGCATTAATACGGCCGCATGGGGAAGGCACAGCCTAGCGACGATGAGACGTATCGCCGCATTGGCCTAGGGAACCGTCGCCACCATTAATAAAAGCTATCCCTTTGGGCACCATGTCTCCCACTACTCGTGTCACGCGCGCATGTAGATTACGGATGGATGAGCTGGGGAAGCCGGACATAAAACATGACAACCAGGGGGGAAATGAATAAAAATAATACAAAGTCGAAAATATTTCGAAAAATAAACTTTGTAAGAAACTCCATGCGTTTAGAAAATGCGAAGGTAATATGTTGAAACACGTCTAGACCACGTCTAGAACCACCGTCCCAAAGCTTAAGGATTAAATTGATTTTTCGAAAGTCAAACTAAGTTAAGTTTGACTAAGTTTTTACCAAAAGCATTAATATGCAAGATACAAAATCAATATTATTAGATAGAAAATAAATTATATTTTCATATGGTGTCTACAAAATATTATATGTGCCGATAGATTCTTTTAAGAGTTTTGTCGAACTTTACTTGGTTTGACTTTTCAAGATAAATATACTAAGCTTTAAGCATTGGAACGGAGGTATTTTTCGAAGCACCTACATGTCTTTAGAAGACAAAAGAAAACATGGAGTAAGGTTGTTTTTTGTGCAAAAGTTAACGTCAAAATCTGGTTATTTGTGTAAAAAGAATCTCAAATTGTGTTATGTGCAAAAACCGCACCAACAAGTGGTGGTATGTGCAATTTCCTCCGTCACACAAAAGGCAAGCCATTGATACATACTTAATTGTGAATAATTACAAAAGTAGTAGGCAACTAATAAGCGCACATGATTAAACCGCTATGCGAGATCTTCAGCCACCGTAAGTCGTTCCCGCGCCTCTCTAGCATTGAAAATCACGCGTTCTGCGACTTCCATCAAAGAGACAAGCCGAGCTTTGATCCGTTCTCCCGTATGAATGGCCTCGTCACAACTCCTACGAGCACATGCCGTGATCTCATCCACTTCTAGGAAAGACACCGCCCGCCCGTACCGCAATACCTTGATCCCTAACTCTCCGTTCTCCTCCCGCATGCCGGCAAGATCCAACTTCATCCTTCGACAGGATAAGCAAGGGGAGTGATCCCGCCAAAGGTAACAACAAACATATCGAGCGTTACCGGCAAACGAAGGGCACAAATTGGCTGATTAACGAATGTGGTCACAAACATGTAGGACAGACTTAAGTGGTGTCTACATGTCGTTGACTCGCAGTACCCAAAACCCAGCAACCCAAAGTCAGCTAATATTAACCTCCGTCTCCAGCTCCTTCATCCTCTTGAACGGCGGGGAAGCCGGCAACTTATCTTCTTCTACGACCTCTCGCCGGAACCTGACGTCGAAGGATGAGAGATCCCGCGAACGGATGTGCTGCGCCCGCGCGTGCGATTCCCCAGGGCGCTCTCGGCGTAACTCGGAGTTCTCGGCGCCGAGATGCGGAAGTTCCGCTCCCGGGGCCTTGTTGACCCTAAGCCGAGATAGCTCCCGTGTAAGCCGACGAAAAACGTTCAAAATGTTACAGATCATGCATATCATTACCAGTGCAAACGAGGTAAGTGAATCTCCGGGATCTCGCCCAACGACCGCGGTTGGTCCAATGCCACCACATCTTCTCCGAGATTGACTAACTCCTTTACATCATCTTCTCCGACATTGACTATCTCCTTTACATCATCTTCTCGCTCCGAGCTTGACCATCTCCTTTACATCATCTTCTATCGCGAGCTTGATCATCTCGCCTCACATCATCTTCTCCGGCGATATCGACACTCTCCCGCGGAAGATAACGTATATAAGTCCGAGTATTGGCAGCAAAACGAAGGTAATTAAAAGAGGCGTAGTAACCCTTGTGTCCTGGCTCATCAACGGCGGGGACGCTGAGCCCGCATCGTCTCCTCCGAGATCTCCCTTCGGAGGCAGGATTGTTAGAGACAGTGTACTTCTGGTAGTAGTTGATGTCTACGGGAGCTTCTATTCTTGTAGACAGTGTTGGGCCTCCAAGAGCAGAGGTTTGTAGAACAGCAGCAAGTTTCCCTTAAGTGGATTACCCAAGGTTTATCGAACTCAGGGAGGAAGAGGTCAAAGATATCCCTCTCATGCAACCCCGCAACCACAAAGCAAGAAGTCTCTTGTGTCCCCAACACACCTAATAGGTGCACTAGTTCGGCGAAGAGATAGTGAAATACAGGTGGTATGAATAAGTAGTAGCAACGGCACCGCAACGGTGCTTTGCCCAGGACAAGTAAACAAGCAGTAGTAATGCAACAGTAGTAACGCAAGAAACAAGAAACAAGCAGCGATAGCGATATTTAGGAACAAGGCCTAGGGATTACACTTTCACTAGTGGACACTCTCAACATTGATCACATAACGTAACAGTATAAATGCATACTCTACACTCTTGTTGGATGATGAACACATTGCGTAGGATTACACGAACCCTCAATGCCGGAGTTAACAAGCTCCACAATAATGCTCATATTTTAGTAACCTTTAGTGTAAGATAGATCAAAAGACTAAACCAAGTACTAACATAGCATGCACACTCGTCACCTTCATGCATATGTAGGAGGAATAGATCACATCAATATTATCATAGCAATAGTTAACTTCGCAATCTACAAGAGATCATGATCATAGCATAAACCAAGTACTAACACGGTGCACACATCTGTCACCTTTGCACACGTGCAGGAGGAATAAAACTACTTTAATAACACATCACTAGAGTAGCACATAGATAAATTGTGATACAAACATATTGCAATCATAAAGAGATATAAATAAGCACCTCACTATGCCATTCAACAGAGTGAATAAGTATTCTGTGAAATATGGCCTAAGAGACCCACACGGTGCACACACTCGTCACCTTTACACACGTGGGACAAGGAGTCTCCGGAGATCACATAAGTAAAACTCACTTGACTAGCATAATGACATCTAGATTACAAGCATCATCATATGAATCTCAATCATGTAAGGCAGCTCATGAGATTATTGTATTGAAGCACATAGGAGAGAGATGAACCACATAGCTACCGGTACAGCCCCGAGCCTCGATGGAGAACTACTCCCTCCTCATGGGAGCAGCAGCGGTGATGAAGATGGCGGTGGAGATGGCAGCGGTGTCGATGGAGAAGCCTTCCGGGGCACTTCCCCGCTCCGGCAGGGTGCCGGAACAGAGACTCCCGTCCCCCGCATCTTGGCTTCGCGATGGCGGCGGCTCCGGAAGGTTTTCCGTATCGTGGTTCTTCGCATCGTGGTTTTCGCGATGGAGGCTTTATATAGGCGAAGAGGCGGCGCAGAGGGTCGAAGGGGTGGCCACACCATATGGCGGCGCGGCCGGGGCCTGGGCCGCGCCGGCCTATGGTCCGGGGGCCCGATGCCCCCCCTCCGGTCCTTCCCGGGTGTTCTGGATGCTTCCGGTGAAAATAGGAACCTCGGTCTTCGTTTCGTCCAATTCCGAGAATATTTCGTTACTAGGATTTCGAAACCAAAAACAGCAGAAAACGAGAACCGGCACTTCGGCATCTTGTTAATAGGTTAGTTCCGGAAAATGCACGAATATGACATAAAGTGTGCATAAAACATGTAGGTATCATCAATAATATGGCATGGAACATAAGAAATTATCGATACGTCGGAGACGTATCAAGCATCCCTAAGCTTAGTTTCGCTCGTCCCGAGCAGTAAAACGATAACAAAGATAATTTCCGAAGTGACATGCCATCATAAACTTGATCATATTGTAAACATATGTAATGAATGCAGCGATCAAAACAATGGTAATGACATGAGTAAACAACTGAATCATAAAGCAATGACTTTTCATGAATAGCACTTTCAAGACAGGCATCAATAAGTCTTGCATAAGAGTTAACTCATAAAGCAATAATTTAAAGTAAAGATATTGAAGCAACACAATGGAAGATAAAGTTTCAGCAATTGCTTTCAACTTGTAACATGTATATCTCAATGATAGTTTGTCAACATAGAGTAATATAACAAGTGCAATATGCAAGTATGTAGGAATCAATGCACAGCTCACACAAGTGTTTGCTTCTTGAGGTGGAGAGAGATAGGTGAACCGACTCAACATAAAAAGTAAAAGAAAGGTCCTTCAAAGAGGAAAAGCATCGATTGCTATATTTGTGCTAGAGCTTTGGTTTTTGAAAACATAAAGAGAGCATAAAAGTAAAGTTTTGAGAGGTGTTTGTTGTTGTCAACGAATGGTAGTGGGCACTCTAACTACCTCATCAACCAGACTTTCAAGAGCGGCTCCCATGAAGGACGTTATCTCTACCAAGCAAGGTAGATCATCCCTCTTCTCTTTTGTTTACACATGTACTTTAGTTTAGTTTTTCTTTATTTATGGATGACACTCCTCCCAACCTTTTGCTTACACAAGCCATGGCTAACCGAATCCTCGGGTGCCTTCCAACATTCACATACCATGGAGGAGTGTCTATTTGCAAAATTAAGTTGCTTACCGATGAATCGTAGCAAAACATGCGAAGAGAATTATCAATGAAAGTTAATTAATTGGGGCTGGGAACCCCATTGCCAGCTCTTTTTGCAAAATTATTGGATAAGCGGATGTGCCACTAGTCCATTGTGAAAGTCTCGTCAGAAGTAAATGACAAGATCGAAAGATAAAACACCACATACTTCCTCATGAGCTATAAAACATTGACACAAATCAGAGGTGATAAATTTTAAATTATTTAAAGGTAGCACTCAAGCAATTTACTTTGGAATGGCGGAGAAATACCATGTAGTAGGTAGGTATGGTGGACACGAATGGCATAGTGGTTGGCTCAAGTATTTTGGATGCATGAGAAGTATTCCCTCTCGATACAAGGTTTAGGCTAGCAAGGCTATTTGAAAAAAACACAAGGATGAACCGGTGCAGCAAAACTCACATAAAAGACATATTGTAAACATTATAAGACTCTACACCGTCTTCCTTGTTGTTCAAAACTCAATACTAGAAATTATCTAGACTTTAGAGAGACCAATTATGCAAACCAAATTTTAGCAAGCTCTATGTATTTCTTCATTAATAGGTGCAAAGCATATGATGCAAGAGCTTAAACATGAGCACAACAATTGCCAAGTATCACATTATCCAAGACATTATAGCAATTTACTACATGTATCATTTTCCAATTCCAACCATATAACAATTTAACGAAGAGGAAACTTCGCCATGAATATTATGAGCTAAGAACACATGTGTTCATATGAACCAGCGGAGCGTGTCTCTCTCCCACACAAGCATGATGTAATCCAATTTATTCAAACACAAACAAAAATAGAACAAACAGACGCTCCAAGTAAAGTACATAAGATGTGACTGAATAAAAATATAGTTTCAAGAGAAGGAACCTGATAATTTTGTTGATGAAGAAGGGGATGCCTTGGGCATCCCCAAGCTTAGACGCTTGAGTCTTCTTAGAATATGCAGGGGTGAACCACCGGGGCATCCCCAAGCTTAGAGCTTTCATTCTCCTTGATCATAGTATATCATCCTCCTCTCTTGACCCTTGAAAACTTCTTCCACACCAAACTTTAAGCAAACTCATTAGAGGGTTAGTGCATAATCAAAAACTCACATGTTCAGAGGTGACACAATCATTCTTAACACTTCTGGACATTGCTCAAAGCTACTGGAAGGTAATGGAACAAAGAAATCCACCCAACACAGCGAAAGAAGCAATGCGAAATAAAAGGCAGAATCTGTCAAAAACAGAACAGTCCGTAAAGACGAATTTTAAAATGGCACCAGACTTGCTCAAATGGAAAAACTCAAAACTAATGAAAGTTGCGTACATATCTGAGGATCACTCACGTAAATTGGCATAATTTTATGAGTTACCTACAGAGAATTAGACCCAGATTCGTGACAGACAGCAATGCTGTTTCTGCGCAGCAATCCAAATCTAGCATCAACTTTACCATAGAGACTTTACTTGGCACAACAAAACACAAAACTAAGATAAGGAGAGGTTGCTACAGTAGTAAACAACTTCCAAGACACAAATATAAAACAAAGTACTGTATCAAAATAACACATGGGTTATCTCCCAAGAAGTTCTTTCTTTATAGCCGTTAAGATGGGCTCAGCAGGTTTAATGATGCACTCGCAAGAAATAGTATTTGAAGCAAAAGAGAGCATCAAGAGGCAAATTCAAAACAAATTTAAGTCTAACATGCTTCCTATGCATAGGAATCTTGTAAATAAACAAGTTCATGAAGAGCAAAGTAACAAGCATAGGAAGATAAAATAAGTGTAGCTTCAAAAATTTCAGCACATAGAGAGGCATTTTAGTAACATGAAAATTTCTACAACCATATTTTCCTCTCTCATAATAACTTTCAGTAGCATCATGAGCAAACTCAACAATATAACTATCACATAAAGCATTCTTATCATGAGTCTCATGCATAAAATTATTACTCTCCACATAAGCATAATCAATTTTATTAGTTGTAGTGGGAGCAAATTCAACAAAGTAGCTATCATTATTATTCTCATCAAGTGTAGGAGGCATAGTATAATCACAACAAAATTTACTCTCCATAGTAGGTGGCACAAAAAGACCACTATCATTATCATCATCAGAAATAGGAGGCAAAGTATCATCAAAGAAAATTTTCTCCTCAATGCTTGGGGGACTAAAAATATCATGAAAACCAGCTTCCCCAAGCTTAGAACTTTCTATATCATTATCAACAATGGTGTTCAAAGCGTTCATACTAATATTACTACCAGCATGCAAATAAGATTTCATAGGTTTTTTAATTTTCGCATCAAACAATCCATGTTTTAAATCAGGAAATAGAATAAGAAGCTCACTCTTGTACATTATGCCAAACTAGTGTAAACAAGAAACAAAAAGATGCAATTGCAGGATCTAAAGGAAATAGCTTCGAGCACACACACGACGGCGCCAGAAAAGTACTTTACCTGGGACCGTAGTATGAGTGCCTTTTACCTTTCTCCCCGGCAACGGCGCCAGAAAAGTGCTTGATGTCTACGGGAGCTTCTATTCTTGTAGACAGTGTTGGGCCTCCAAGAGCAGAGGTTTGTAGAACAGCAGCAAGTTTCCCTTAAGTGGATTACCCAAGGTTTATCGAACTCGTGGAGGAAGAGGTCAAAGATATCCCTCTCATGCAACCCCGCAACCACAAAGCAAGAAGTCTCTTGTGTCCCCAACACACCTAATAGGTGCACTAGTTCGGCGAAGAGATAGTGAAATACAGGTGGTATGAATAAGTAGTAGCAACGGCACCGGAACAGTGCTTTGCCCAGGACGAGTAAACAAGCAGTAGTAACGCAGCAAGTAGTAACGCAAGAAAAACAAGTAAACAAGCAGCGATAGCAGTATTTAGGAACAAGGCCTAGGGATTACACTTTCACTAGTGGACACTCTCAACATTGATCACATAACGAACAGTATAAATGCATACTCTACACTCTTGTTGGATGATGAACACATTGCGTAGGATTACACGAACCCTCAATGCCGGAGTTAACAAGCTCCACAATAATGCTCATATTTTAGTAACCTTTAGTGTAAGATAGATCAAAAGACTAAACCAAGTACTAACATAGATGCACACTGTCACCTTCATGCATATGTAGGAGGAATAGATCACATCAATATTATCATAGCAATAGTTAACTTCGCAATCTACAAGAGATCATGATCATAGCATAAACCAAGTACTAACACGGTGCACACACTGTCACCTTTTGTAATATCCCAGGTATTGGGGTTACAAAAATAGAGGAAACAGATGTGTGCATTGCATTCATGCATAGAAAATCTGGGGAATTTTCGCGCTTTAAAGTAAAACAGTCACAATGAATCGAAGTTTCACTTGACCTTGGTGGAATTGAAGTAGCTCATCAAGTCAAGCGCTATAAACCTCAATGTGACTTTGTTCAAACCTTGTTTTGGGTAGAGATGATTTGATCTAAGGGGTTAGATCAAATGGAACTAATAATCAACACAACAACACTTTACTCAATGATCAACTGCTTGATCTTATAACAGATCATAATAAGGTAATCCTTGCCATAGCATATGAACATCAATTCAATTGCAAACCAAGTAACAATATAATGGAGAAACCATTCTTCACTTATCTTTTCCATGTCTTAAACAAATCCTTGATCCTACCATGAACCTCATGGTATTCATTCTACTCTAGTCTTGGAAATATAACAAGGAGATCAACTCTAGAAATACATTTCTCTATTCCATATAATTAATACACATCAAACCTAGAGAGGTGAGAGTTCTATTATAATTATTAGAGAAGCAATAACAAACCTTGAGCTAAACCTTGGATATACATCCAAGTACTCAAACTATCATCTTTAAGAGGAACCCTAGGATATTATTCAAGATATTCCTAGAGAGAGGAACCAATTATATTAAACATAGATATTGATGATCACATCAATCCCTATGGAGCCTAACCTTAAGTTAGAATTAAAGTCCTTTCCAAAATGAGTGAGACCATTCATACCACTCTTAGCTTTACCTATTTAAGACTCAAGGACAATCATTGAACCAAAGTATCAGGAGATTAACCATTACATCTTGGAGTAGTGAGACAACCTAATATCACATGGAATAATAACATATCCATGAATTGATAAAAGTAAGGAGGAGATTAATTCAACCAAGATAGCCAAGTGGAGTTTTAGACTTAATATTTATTGAGATATGGTGAGTACACCATAAACATTAGAATAAACCATTCCTTTATAAGAGAGCCCAAGCTAAGGTGTTACACTTAAGAAAGTAGAATAGAAGTGAGGAATCCATTTAATGAGAGATACCTTAGGAAGCCAAACCTTGATCATTATAAATTGAGTGATGATCATAAACCCTAAGAACTTGAGGTAAGGATATCAAGAACAAGTGGATCATGTCTAACCATGATCATGCTCTTGAAGTATGTGAGGATAAGTAAACCCAAATAGGATAAGCAGATATCATTAGCCACATGAAATTATAAGGAGATCAATAATGAACAACCCTAGGCTTAGACCCCAACCTTAACTTGTGAACCACTTGGTGATCACAGGTATAATTCTACCACATTTACATTCCACCTATTCTTCACTTAAGAACCTAAGAAAACCTTAGAGTAAAATTCCATATTTAATATGGTGAGAAATCATCCATCTATAAGACCAAAGTTAACTATAAAAAGAACTATAACCATTATAGTTACTTTAATGATTAATTGAGGATAATAATAGAAGTTAATTGGTAGAAGATAAAACCAATTCTCAAATCATTAGTAATAAAATGAGCACAGAAGCAATTAAGAAAGTAACCATATTATCTTGGTTAGGGGAGATTAAACCCTAGCTCATGCAATATGGAGACACCCCATCTCTATAACCTAGAATTAAATCTCAACCCTAGTTATTGAATCACTATGGTGATTACAATATAAACCTAGGCCATGACTATGATTCAAACCATTTGCCATTAGGTGAACATCATTAGAACTCTAGAATTGCTCACAAACTAAATCTTATGCTTCAATTCTTCCACACAAGAAAAAACTTGTGCTACAATTAATAGTTGAAACCATATGTATGGTGAACAACCACTTAACATATTAACCAAGATCAAACCATGATGAGAGTAGAATTACTCTAAGTATTTCAAGGTACTAGTAAAATATCATAATAGTGCTAACCTTGAAATAGGGCTATAATTAAACCTACAAGATCTTAACAAACCAGTATTCACATAAGATCGGGTGCAAGTGACCCATTCCTCAAATGGAAACCAAGTCCTAATACAACCTCTCGAAATACTTTAAGTTGAAAGTATCAACCCAATAATTCCAAACAAATTGAATTCACAAGGAAAATGGAAACTTAAATGAGAGCATAAAATCATGCTTAACTAAAATTGCAAAAAAGGTTCATATATAATAATTGCTCATTCAAAAACAATTCAGTATTAAGATGTTCTTCTTATGAGTCTACATGAAATTCCAGTTGTTAAACACTTGCAAAATAGAAAAGAATGAAAATTTAAATTAAAAACAGAATACAAAATAGGAAATACAAAACAGTAAATGAATAAAAGAAAGGAAAAGAAAATGGGCTCACCTGACTTACCTGGACAGCCACCGAGCCCAGCAGCAGCCCGTGGAGCAACCACCAAAGGCCAAGCCCACCAGAACCAACCCAGCCCAATACCCCTTCGGATAAAAACGAAGTGGACGAAGACGTCTTCGTCTCCTTCGTCTCTGCGAGCACGGGAGGGTGCCACGGCGCCAACCAGAGAGCCACGTCCCGGCCGCCGTTGATGACTGCGCGACCACCGACGACCGAAAGATCGCCGTATAAAGCCCTGGCCGAAACCCTAGTCTCCAATTTCTTCTCCTCCCTGCTTCATTTTCCCCCCAAATGGAAACCCTAGCACCTCCGGCCATCTCTCACCGTCGTCGATTGGGGCATCCCCGAGCCACGCTGAGGACACCATCAGCACCACCGACCTCGACTTGCTCAGCTGGAGCAGGGAATCGAGCTGGAGCCGTCTGCAGCACCCTGACGAGCTCATCGTCTCCGACGCCGGTGATGGCCCAATTCCGGCGACTTGGACCTTCCCCGACCTCACCATCAAGCTCATCTGAACCACGGTGAGCTAGCGGATCTTCAGAGCTTCCTATTTCATCCTATCGTCGGTCGTAGCTTGCTAGCACCATGTGCCCGTCCCCGCCGTCGCAGCACCTCACCGCCGGTCTAGCTCCGATGACCAATAACTAGCGGCGCCGCCACCGTTAGGTTCCTTACCGCGTCGTGGTTCGCTTGGGCGTCATCAATCGTCCTGGGGAGCAGCCTAGCTCCGGCGCCATCGCCGGCAACCCGCCGGTCAGGAGTTCCCCGGCCACGTCTCCAATTTTGACCCAGTCGTCGCCACCGTGGCGAGTGACATGGTCACTGGCCCACTAGCCAGTGGCTGTGGGTAGGAATAGCCGGGTAGGTTTAGTAGTTCCAGATTTAATTCAAATTCCATTAATTACTCGAAACTTTGCATTAATTTATAAAATTCATTATAATTCAGAAAAATACAAATAAGATATCAAAATTCTTAGAAATTTAATCTCTATTCAATAAAAATATAATATGGAATTTTTATTTCTAATAAAAATTCAATTATTTAATACTTGTTAATTAAGCCTTTAATTTTAAATTCTAAATACAATTAAAAATTCAGAAATTAAGAAAACATTTATAAATTCAATAAAACCAATAAGCAAATAAAGAAAACATGAAAACTAATTTTCTTTATTTGCAATCCTAATAAATCTTTATTAGGGAAATTAAAACCCTAATTAATCATTACCCTAATTAGTAAATTATTTAAAAATAATAAAAAGCCAAATTGAGTATTATTTTATTCATAAGTTATTAATAACTTCAACTTTATTAATGAAGTTACTAACTTATGAACTAAATAGTAATATTGCAACCATAATTCCATATGGTAGAAAACTAGGAGCTCATCATTTCATGTGTAATCCTAAACCCTAGGTTTATTTAGAAACCTAGCTTTATTATTACATGAGAACCTTAATTTACCTCCAACCTAAACCCTAGGTTGGAACTTATGATCATAATACTACTTTGTCTCTAGGGATACATAGTAGCAACTAAATACTTGCCTTGCCACATAAAATGTAGAAGACCTAACACTAATATATGGGTATCCCATGTGTTCATCTTCATCGGACCTAAATAATCAATAGGGTCAACCAAGTGTAAACCCTAGATCCTATTACCAAAGCCATCATCCTTATTTATCCCTATTTAGCATCACACCATTGTGATGAACCCTAATAGCAACTACACCTACTATTATGTATTACATTCCCTACTCCACTAAACCCTACTAGTGTTGGATACTAATTATCAACCATCCTATTTAGGAGCCAATTATTCCTTACTTACCGAACCAACAGTAAAACCTAGGCCACCTCAACCCTAATTTATATACATCTTATTACTTAAGAAGTATGTTCTTCGAAAGTTATTCTTTTGAAGAAAATAAGGAATCATCATCAACCCTGCTTATAAGGATCTATAAACCCTAGCCAGCCTATCACTAGCAAGATAAACCAATCTTGATAGCACCTATGTGTAATTAATTGCTTAGGATGCCTAGGCTTAACTCCACCTTACAAGCCCTAGGTGTTGATGAATCCAACTTTGTTGGGATCCATCTAATACCTATTCCAGACAACTACATGAAGCCATAGTCAACCATAGAAAACCACCCACTTAATTACCATACTTGTTCTTTATTAAAGAACATGTTCTTCCAAAGTTATTCTTTTGAAGTATATAATAATCAATCATTAACCATGACATATAGTACTAAAACCAACCACTATTAATTCATTACAGGTTAGAATTACACCAAATCTTATCATTATGTGCTATTAATGCTATTGTTATGATATATTGCAGCACATGTTTATGATACCAAGTAATCACACCTGAATAAGAACCTTGTTTGTGAATCACTCTAAAAGTGCAACACACCCTGAACTAATTATTACAACCCACCGATCCTAAATCATCGGGGTTAGGTCACGCTTAGAGCGATTGCATCTCATACTTATGCATTATTGCATTCTTGCCAATCTTTTAAACATCGTCCTTACCGACGATGATGCTATTTCAGAATTTGGAGTTATTGCGTATCGAAGACCTTGCCTGCATAATCTTGCAGTCAAGAAAGGCAAGTTCATCACTTGCTCATGTCATTTGAGTATTTCTATCAAATTACTTGCAAAGTATTATGGTTATCACTATTGCACAAAAATCAAAACCACTACTTTCATAACTATGAATATGACTAAGTGGTGGGCAATGGAACCATGGATTGTGTTGATATGGTGGAGGTTCCATTGCACGGGTTTATATCCATCTAGGATTAAACAACAAATGTCGCCAGTGATTCTTGTGCCGTAATACCCGTGTTAACCATAAGATCCGGAGTGGGACGGAGTAGTCAAAAGTGTTTCCACCTCTCGTTCATCAACGGATGCGCTTACCGTAGCGGCTTGTGTCCGGCGGAACAACCGGAGGGTGGGGATCCCATTCTAATTCCCCACGGTAAAGCATTGCTTGCCGTAGCGGTTGTGTCTTGCGGAACAACCGGAGGGTGGGGATCCCATTCTAATTCCCCACGGTAATGCGGTCTATGATGGGTTGCAGCCACCGGCGTAGGAGTGTATGGTAAGAGCCCAGAGATCGTTGTCGTGGTCGGGGTCCACCCTGAAATTACGGGAATAATGGGACCGACGTGGACCCGTGGTCGGCGCATGCAACAAAGGGTGGGTGTTCGAGGTAGCGGAGGAACATGATTGGCTAGACCTTATACCGGGCCTCACACCAAAGGAAGTGTGGACGGGTAACGTGCTCGGTTGGCAACAAGGTTAAGATCTCTTATGGGTAAAGCAACACACCTCTGCAGAGTGTAAAGAACCGTGACCTGTCACTCCCTCGTTCCGGGATATGGAACTGCGAACGCGGCCGGAAAGGAGCTCCATGAAGTTCTAGTAAACCGGTGAAGGCTGACGGACATAGTTCTTCTGAATAAAAGCAACCTCTTGAAGAAATGGTTATGAAAACCTGCATTGGTATTAGACTTTCTGGTCTAACGCCGTAGCTAGTGCATTAAACACCTCTTTCCTATAATGAACTTGTTGAGTACGCTCGTACTCATCCCACTCTTAAATCCCCGCTTAGATATGGAGGCATCGAAGGAGGATCTACAGTGCAACTCGAAGACCGAGGAGTCAACAACTACATCAAGGGACAGGAACTTGTCAGAAGAGTCAGATACCACATCCAACAAGGAGAAACCTAGATTAGCAATAGAAAGGAACTAGTTTCCTATACTTAGCTCCTATTTAGCTAGAATCTACTCATAGCCTCTGTAGCTAGTTAAATACTCTACAAGTAGAGTTCGTGTTAGGATTAGACCACGAGTCGTTCTTCTGGAGTTTATTTGCAGCTTTACCTCATTATAAAGTAGGAGGTCTGTGATGATCTTATGTAACGAGTCGGTGTTGTAATTCTATAGACATGCCTTGGACCCGCATATGTTTCTGTTGTACCACTCGAGCGATATAATACTAGTGGAACGGTGTTTCATTGGTGTTATATCGGACTTGCATACTACACCATGCAGTGGTATGCCGGGTCACCACAGCTTGGTATCGTAGCAAATGCTTTGACCTTAGGATTAAAACCCTTTAAAGGAGACCTATAGGATTGGTAGTGTCTATAGGAAGTTGTCCTAGTTAAACCAAATATCCTTATGACTTGAGATGGATATTCACTTGAGAATAATCCTGACACACTTGAGTCAACCTTATTAATCTATCTTTCCTAAGTAAAGTTAGTTAGCTAATCCCAAATATGTAGCACAACATTGAAGTCTTAAAACAATAGATGGGTAGATCACAGTTGGTATACAATACATGGTAGTCCAAAGAGAGGATACAACCATAAGGAAGATATCCTAGTGGAAGATGTGTACCAACATATGTTATGATTAAGTAAGAATCCAGACTGGTAATAGGAGTTATATCAATTGATGAAGATAATTAAGATATCCTAATAGAATAGGTAGACCAAGTTAAGTAATGAGTAAGTAAAACTATCTAGACATGTGAAACAATTGATAGTAAGTGATAACTATGAGTCATATGAGGTAGTATATACCATGATGATTCAATCATGGAGGAAATAAAGAGGTATAGGAATAATGTATGCCTACTTACATGGTAGAATTGTTAATCATAGATGATTCACTTGAGAATCATTATGTGATGGAATAGAACATTATAAGTATTTTGGAGGAGTACAATAAGAATCCAAGTGCTAAACAATAGTGTAAGAATTATGTTCCAAAAATATGGGAAGTGTGCCAAGCACATCATGTCCATAGTCTCGTGATAGTATAAACACTTGGAAGTATAAGAGCTATATTTTCATAGTTATGTGTTTAGAGTAGCAATGTTAGAACCTAGACATATCATAGGAACTAGTCCTCAATAACACTTATATAGTATATAACACTTTGTTAGTACTTCCAAAGAAAATTAGGTTAACCACAACTATCCTAGACCACTTTGTTTCAAGTTTATCTCATTGCAAATGTGCAATTAAGGTAAAGGTTGAGACAAATAGTAGAATTCCCTATATTCGTGCTAAGTATCACGATATAAACCTATATTATGTGGTGTTCTATACTACACATCGAGCCCGATGTTTAGAGATGTCTTACTCAACAATCATATTCAGGCTTATGATGATGTGTACTATAAACACAAAGCTGAATCTTCTTGGATTTTATTGGATTTTAATTGTTTGACTAGATCCATGCATGAAGTTTGACTTCGATATGCAAATGCATGTTGCAATATCAAGTTCTTACTTGATGCTATAGATCTAGAGGGTAATGGAAAACGTGTGAGGAAGTGACGATTTCTGAAGATTATGAAGACAAGAAGAAGGTCCATCAGCAGAAAGGAGTAAAGTTGTGGGAAGCAACCACAATATTCAGAAGGAAGTACCAATCAAAACTCATGCTTTACCTCAACAGAGGAGTACTTTAGTACATGAGAAGCATGAAGGTAAGAAATATGGTGATTATGGTGAAGTCGAAGCGGATCCATAGTCGACATAGAAGAGGGAATGCATGGGAAATCACTTAGAATACTATATTCATAGTGTCAGCCGAGTGGTTTTCTTGCAAAATAAATCCTGAATGAAGGAAGGTGATATATGAAATCATAGCAGACATAAGAAGACCATAGTCGATATCGGAAGACCACAACTGGTATAAGATCAATACTGCGAGATGGAGTAGAAGATGTCTCGTCCAGTTGATCAAGACCTATAATAGAGTACATTTTTAAATATCAAATAGCCACAGTTGGTATAATAACCACGGCTGGTATCAGTTGGTATTACAAATAGACCACGATTTAATTAGTTGTAACAAAAGTTTGTGAACAAATAAAAATCTTGACAGCCAAATAGCTAGATCTATAAACATTTAGTCAAAGGATTCAGATTGGATGTCCACAATTGGGTGGATACACCACAAAGTTCTTCGCAAAGTCTTCAAGGAATATAAATTGTAAACAAGACCTATACCAATATTCTAATCATAAGTCCAATAGTTGGAAGAAAAGGAGTTGAAGACCTTAAGCAAACTTTAAGGGGTAGAGTAAAGATTGAGTTGGTGTACAGTAACTCAATGCTTTAAGCCACATAGAAGCAGAAGGTCTGAACTGAGAGGAAGTTCGATCTTATTTTCATAAGATTGTTGGACATTACTTTCAGAAGGATGTCAGACCAGAAGCCGAGGTTCATACCTCGAGGAAGTAAGAAGTGGACTATAACTTGAGAAAGTGAGTAATATTTACTCAGGAGTACGAAAGCTCAAGTAAGTCAAAGATAAAGAAGTTGGATGAAGGAAATATCAGAGACCAAATATAGCTCAAGGAGGTCAAAGACTGAAGGGATTTGACCATACCAGAATCATAGACTACATGAAAGATTCCTTTCATGGAACCTAAATGAATCTAAAAAAGTTATAGGTATCAATTATAAACCATGATTGGATGGACTAAATGAGTCTAATCCATTCTTAGAGGAATAAACCGTCAAAATCATTCCCATGGTAAGTACCTTACTAAATACCATTATTGCACTTTTGGTAGTAAGGGAAAACAAAGACCTATTTAACAATTAGGAATTTATTATCATATTAGCTTTCAAATAAGACCAGCAACACTAGAAGAAGTTCCAATCATTGAATCTTCAATGAGATAGGAAACAAGATTATAATAGTTGGAAGAAATCAATGACACATAGTAAGAGCCATGGTTCAGAGACAAGTATTAATAGATTCCAGAGAAAAATCATAGAACTGGAGTAAGAACTAATGTTCGGAGACAAACCCTAATGGATTCCAGGAAGAACCTGGACAAGGGATATATTCAATATCCAGTGAGATCACTGTGGAGTTCTAGAAAAGTTTAAGACTGCATAAGTCAGAACCACACTTCGGAAACGTGAGAGAGATCAAACTTCGAGGACGAAGTTTAGTTTAAGGGGTAGAGACTGTAATATCCCAGGTATTGGGGTTACAAAAATAGAGGAAACAGATGTGTGCATTGCATTCATGCATAGAAAATCTGGGGAATTTTCGCGCTTTAAAGTAAAACAGATCACATGAATCGAAGTTTCACTTGACCTTGGTGGAATTGAAGTAGCTCATCAAGTCAAGCGCTATAAACCTCAATGTGACTTTGTTCAAACCTTGTTTTGGGTAGAGATGATTTGATCTAAGGGGTTAGATCAAATGGAACTAATAATCAACACAACAACACTTTACTCAATGATCAACTCGCTTGATCTTATAACAGATCATAATAAGGTAATCCTTGCCATAGCATATGAACATCAATTCAATTGCAAACCAAGTAACAATATAATGGAGAAACCATTCTTCACTTATCTTTTCCATGTCTTAAACAAATCCTTGATCCTACCATGAACCTCATGGTATTCATTCTACTCTAGTCTTGGAAATATAACAAGGAGATCAACTCTAGAAATACATTTCTCTATTCCATATAATTAATACACATCAAACCTAGAGAGGTGAGAGTTCTATTATAATTATTAGAGAAGCAATAACAAACCTTGAGCTAAACCTTGGATATACATCCAAGTACTCAAACTATCATCTTTAAGAGGAACCCTAGGATATTATTCAAGATATTCCTAGAGAGAGGAACCAATTATATTAAACATAGATATTGATGATCACATCAATCCCTATGGAGCCTAACCTTAAGTTAGAATTAAAGTCCTTTCCAAAATGAGTGAGACCATTCATACCACTCTTAGCTTTACCTATTTAAGACTCAAGGACAATCATTGAACCAAAGTATCGGGAGATTAACCATTACATCTTGGAGTAGTGAGACAACCTAATATCACATGGAATAATAACATATCCATGAATTGATAAAAGTAAGGAGGAGATTAATTCAACCAAGATAGCCAAGTGGAGTTTTAGACTTAATATTTATTGAGATATGGTGAGTACACCATAAACATTAGAATAAACCATTCCTTTATAAGAGAGCCCAAGCTAAGGTGTTACACTTAAGAAAGTAGAATAGAAGTGAGGAATCCATTTAATGAGAGATACCTTAGGAAGCCAAACCTTGATCATTATAAATTGAGTGATGATCATAAACCCTAAGAACTTGAGGTAAGGATATCAAGAACAAGTGGATCATGTCTAACCATGATCATGCTCTTGAAGTATGTGAGGATAAGTAAACCCAAATAGGATAAGCAGATATCATTAGCCACATGAAATTATAAGGAGATCAATAATGAACAACCCTAGGCTTAGACCCCAACCTTAACTTGTGAACCACTTGGTGATCACAGGTATAATTCTACCACATTTACATTCCACCTATTCTTCACTTAAGAACCTAAGAAAACCTTAGAGTAAAATTCCATATTTAATATGGTGAGAAATCATCCATCTATAAGACCAAAGTTAACTATAAAAAGAACTATAACCATTATAGTTACTTTAATGATTAATTGAGGATAATAATAGAAGTTAATTGGTAGAAGATAAAACCAATTCTCAAATCATTAGTAATAAAATGAGCACGAAGCAATTAAGAAAGTAACCATATTATCTTGGTTAGGGGAGATTAAACCCTAGCTCATGCAATATGGAGACACCCCATCTCTATAACCTAGAATTAAATCTCAACCCTAGTTATTGAATCACTATGGTGATTACAATATAAACCTAGGCCATGACTATGATTCAAACCATTTGCCATTAGGTGAACATCATTAGAACTCTAGAATTGCTCACAAACTAAATCTTATGCTTCAATTCTTCCACACAAGAAAAAACTTGTGCTACAATTAATAGTTGAAACCATATGTATGGTGAACAACCACTTAACATATTAACCAAGATCAAACCATGATGAGAGTAGAATTACTCTAAGTATTTCAAGGTACTAGTAAAATATCATAATAGTGCTAACCTTGAAATAGGGCTATAATTAAACCTACAAGATCTTAACAAACCAGTATTCACATAAGATCGAGTGCAAGTGACCCATTCCTCAAATGGAAACCAAGTCCTAATACAACCTCTCGAAATACTTTAAGTTGAAAGTATCAACCCAATAATTCCAAACAAATTGAATTCACAAGGAAAATGGAAACTTAAATGAGAGCATAAAATCATGCTTAACTAAAATTGCAAAAAAGGTTCATATATAATAATTGCTCATTCAAAAACAATTCAAGTATTAAGATGTTCTTCTTATGAGTCTACATGAAATTCCAGTTGTTAAACACTTGCAAAATAGAAAAGAATGAAAATTTAAATTAAAAACGAGAATACAAAATAGGAAATACAAAACGAGTAAATGAATAAAAGAAAGGAAAAGAAAATGGGCTCACCCGACTTACCTGGACAGCCACCGAGCCCGAGCAGCAGCCCGTGGAGCAACCACCAAAGGCCAAGCCCACCAGAACCAACCCAGCCCAATACCCCTTCGGATAAAAACGAAGTGGACGAAGACGTCTTCGTCTCCTTCGTCTCTGCGAGCACGGGAGGGTGCCACGGCGCCAACCAGAGAGCCACGTCCCGGCCGCCGTTGATGACTGCGCGACCACCGACGACGGAAAGATCGCCGTATAAAGCCCTGGCCGAAACCCTAGTCTCCAATTTCTCCTCCTTCCTGCTTCATTTTCCCCCAAATGGAAACCCTAGCATCTCCGGCCATCTCTCACCGTCGTCGATTGGGGCATCCCCGAGCCACGCTGAGGACACCATCAGCACCACCGACCTCGACATGCTCAGTCTGGAGCGGGGAATCGAGCCGGAGCCGTCTGCGGCACCACCGACGAGCTCATCGTCTCCGACGCCGGTGATGGCCCAATTCCGGCGACTTGGACCTTCCCCGACCTCACCATCAAGCTCATCTGAACCACGGTGAGCTAGCGGATCTTCAGAGCTTCCTATTTCATCCTATCGTCGGTCGTAGCTTGCTAGCACCATGTGCCCGTCCCCGCCGTCGCAGCACCTCACCGCCGGTCTAGCTCCGATGACCAATAACTAGCGGCGCCGCCACCGTTAGGTTCCTTACCGCGTCGTGGTTCGCTTGGGCGTCATCAATCGTCCTGGGGAGCAGCCTAGCTCCGGCGCCATCGCCGGGAACCCGCCGGTCGGAGTTCCCCGGCCACGTCTCCAATTTTGACCCAGTCGTCGCCACCGTGGCGAGTGACATGGTCACTGGCCCACTAGCCAGTGGCTGTGGGTAGGAATAGCCGGGTAGGTTTAGTAGTTCCAGATTTAATTCAAATTCCATTAATTACTGAAACTTTGCATTAATTTATAAAATTCTTTATAATTCAGAAAAATACAAATAAGATATCAAAATTCTTAGAAATTTAATCTCTATTCAATAAAAATATAATATGGAATTTTTATTTCTAATAAAAATTCAATTATTTAATACTTGTTAATTAAGCCTTTAATTTTAAATTCTAAATACAATTAAAAATTCAGAAATTAAGAAAACATTTATAAATTCAATAAAACCAATAAGCAAATAAAGAAAACATGAAAACTAATTTTCTTTATTTGCAATCCTAATAAATCTTTATTAGGGAAATTAAAACCCTAATTAATCATTACCCTAATTAGTAAATTATTTAAAAATAATAAAAAGCCAAATTGAGTATTATTTTATTCATAAGTTATTAATAACTTCAACTTTATTAATGAAGTTACTAACTTATGAACTAAATAGTAATATTGCAACCATAATTCCATATGGTAGAAAACTAGGAGCTCATCATTTCATGTGTAATCCTAAACCCTAGGTTTATTTAGAAACCTAGCTTTATTATTACATGAGAACCTTAATTTACCTCCAACCTAAACCCTAGGTTGGAACTTATGATCATAATACTACTTTGTCTCTAGGGATACATAGTAGCAACTAAATACTTGCCTTGCCACATAAAATGTAGAAGACCTAACACTAATATATGGGTATCCCATGTGTTCATCTTCATCGGACCTAAATAATCAATAGGGTCAACCAAGTGTAAACCCTAGATCCTATTACCAAAGCCATCATCCTTATTTATCCCTATTTAGCATCACACCATTGTGATGAACCCTAATAGCAACTACACCTACTATTATGTATTACATTCCCTACTCCACTAAACCCTACTAGTGTTGGATACTAATTATCAACCATCCTATTTAGGAGCCAATTATTCCTTACTTACCAGAACCAACAGTAAAACCTAGGCCACCTCAACCCTAATTTATATACATCTTATTACTTAAGAAGTATGTTCTTCGAAAGTTATTCTTTTGAAGAAAATAAGGAATCATCATCAACCCTGCTTATAAGGATCTATAAACCCTAGCCAGCTATCACTAGCAAGATAAACCAATCTTGATAGCACCTATGTGTAATTAATTGCTTAGGATGCCTAGGCTTAACTCCACCTTACAAGCCCTAGGTGTTGATGAATCCAACTTTGTTGGGATCCATCTAATACCTATTCCAGCAACTACATGAAGCCATAGTCAACCATAGAAAACCACCCACTTAATTACCATACTTGTTCTTTATTAAAGAACATGTTCTTCCAAAGTTATTCTTTTGAAGTATATAATAATCAATCATTAACCATGACATATAGTACTAAAACCAACCACTATTAATTCATTACCAGGTTAGAATTACACCAAATCTTATCATTATGTGCTATTAATGCTATTGTTATGATATATTGCAGCACATGTTTATGATACCAAGTAATCACACCTGAATAAGAACCTTGTTTGTGAATCACTCTAAAAGTGCAACACACCCTGAACTAATTATTACAACCCACTGATCCTAAATCATCGGGGTTAGGTCACGCTTAGAGCGATTGCATCTCATACTTATGCATTATTGCATTCTTGCCAATCTTTTAAACATCGTCCTTACCGGACGATGATGCTATTTCAGAATTTGGAGTTATTGCGTATCGAAGACCTTGCTCGCATAATCTTGCAGTCAAGAAAGGCAAGTTCATCACTTGCTCATGTCATTTGAGTATTTCTATCAAATTACTTGCAAAGTATTATGGTTATCACTATTGCACAAAAATCAAAACCACTACTTTCATAACTATGAATATGACTAAGTGGTGGGCAATGGAACCATGGATTGTGTTGATATGGTGGAGGTTCCATTGCACGGGTTTATATCCATCTAGGATTAAACAACAAATGTCGCCAGTGATTCTTGTGCCGTAATACCCGTGTTAACCATAAGATCCGGAGTGGGACGGAGTAGTCAAAAGTGTTTCCACCTCTCGTTCATCAACGGATGCGCTTACCGTAGCGAGTTGTGTCCGGCGGAACAACCGGAGGGTGGGGATCCCATTCTAATTCCCCACGGTAAAGCATTGCTTGCCGTAGCGAGTTGTGTCTTGCGGAACAACCGGAGGGTGGGGATCCCATTCTAATTCCCCACGGTAATGCGGTCTATGATGGGTTGCAGCCACCGGCGTAGGAGTGTATGGTAAGAGCCCGAGCACTGTTGTCGTGGTCGGGGTCCACCCCGAAATTACGGGAATAATGGGACCGACGTGGACCCGGGGGTCGGCGCATGCAACAAAGGGTGGGTGTTCGAGGTAGCGGAGGAACATGATTGGCTAGACCTTATACCGGGCCTCACACCAAAGGAAGTGTGGACGGGTAACGTGCTCGGTTGGCAACAAGGTTAAGATCTCTTATGGGTAAAGCAACACACCTCTGCAGAGTGTAAAGAACCGTGACCTGTCACTCCTCGTTCCGGGATATGGAACTGCGAACGCGGCCGGAAAGGAGCTCCATGAAGTTCTAGTAAACCGGTGAAGGCCGACGGACATAGTTCTTCCGAATAAAAGCAACCTCTTGAAGAAATGGTTATGAAAACCTGCATTGGTATTAGACTTTCTGGTCTAACGCCGTAGCTAGTGCATTAAACACCTCTTTCCTATAATGAACTTGTTGAGTACGCTCGTACTCATCCCACTCTTAAATCCCCTGCTTAGATATGGAGGCATCGAAGGAGGATCTACAGTGCAACTCGAAGACCGAGGAGTCAACAACTACATCAAGGGACAGGAACTTGTCAGAAGAGTCAGATACCACATCCAACAAGGAGAAACCTAGATTAGCAATAGAAAGGAACTAGTTTCCTATACTTAGCTCCTATTTAGCTAGAATCTACTCATAGCCTCTGTAGCTAGTTAAATACTCTACAAGTAGAGTTCGTGTTAGGATTAGACCACGAGTCGTTCTTCTGGAGTTTATTTGCAGTTTTACCTCATTATAAAGTAGGAGGCTGTGATGATCTTATGTAACGAGTCGGTGTTGTAATTCTATAGACATGCCTTGGACCCGCATATGTTTCTGTTGTACCACTCTGAGCGATATAATACTAGTGGAACGGTGTTTCATTGGTGTTATATCAGACTTGCATACTACACCATGCAGTGGTATGCCGGGTCACCACACCTTTGCACACGTGCAGGAGGAATAAAACTACTTTAATAACACATCACTAGAGTAGCACATAGATAAATTGTGATACAAACATATTGCAATCATAAAGAGATATAAATAAGCACCTCACTATGCCATTCAACAGTGAATAAGTATTCTGTGAAATATGGCCTAAGAGACCCACACGGTGCACACACTGTCACCTTTACACACGTGGGACAAGGAGTCTCCGGAGATCACATAAGTAAAACTCACTTGACTAGCATAATGACAGCTAGATTACAAGCATCATCATATGAATCTCAATCATGTAAGGCAGCTCATGAGATTATTGTATTGAAGCACATAGGAGAGAGATGAACCACATAGCTACCGGTACAGCCCCGAGCCTCGATGGAGAACTACTCCCTCCTCATGGGAGCAGCAGCGGTGATGAAGATGGCGGTGGAGATGGCAGCGGTGTCGATGGAGAAGCCTTCCGGGGGCACTTCCCCGCTCCGGCAGGGTGCCGGAACAGAGACTCCTGTCCCCCAGATCTTGGCTTCGCGATGGCGGCGGCTCTGGAAGCTTTTCTGTATCGTGGTTCTTCGCATCAGGGTTTTCGCGATGGAGGCTTTATATAGGCGAAGAGGCGACGCAGGATTAGTCATATAGTAAGCATTCAAGTTGATAAACAAGCATGTGTAGACATATTCAAACCCGACAAATCATGTATCTACCCCCTAACCCTAAACTAGATTTGTCTTATGAAGTCAAGCATGAAGAGAAATGGTTTTGGGTTTCAAACATGGAAATTTCTAGACCCCCCCCCCAAAGCTTCATTTTAGAGTGACTAATTAAGAAGGATTCAGGCTTACCTTTTCATTTTCATGTTTTAATCTTGTTTAAATCTTGGTCAAACCTAGGATTTGACCAAGATTCAAATGGGCATAAAAATTCAAAAAAACATAAAAAATGAAAAACTAAAGCACATAGCCTTCTTATGTCATATATATATAGTAAGCCTTCAAGTTGATGAACAAGGTGTAGACATATTCAAAATAGAAAAAGCATGTATCTACCCCCTAACCCTTAACTCTGTCTTATGAAGTCAAGCATGAAGAGAAGTGGTTTTGGGTTTCAAACATGGAAATTTCAAAAACATCCCAAAAGCTTAATTTTAGAGTGACTAAAAAGGATCGAAGCTTACCTTTTCATTTTCATGTTTACGCGTGTTTAAATCTTGGTCAAACATAGGATTTGACCAAGATTCAAATGGGCATAAACATTCAAAAAAAAATAAAAAATAAAAAACCAACGCACATTAGTAGCCCAAAATCGAACCAGTAGTTGGATATTTTTGAACTTGATCTGTAGTAGTGGGCAAAACCCTAGATTAACCTATTTAATCATAGATTCGTAGGTCGATTTTTCTACTTTTTCATTATTACTATGCAGCACATGTGTGTTTGCCCGTCGAGTGAAACTCGAAGGAAAAAGAGGGATCACTCGGAAGGAGTGAAGAAGGGAGTGCATTATGGTGTCTCCCCTTTTTCGGGTGATGATGTTGACTGTTGTGCAGGTTTTGTCAGTGAGCAGGAGGTGCGAGCGAGCGAGCGAGTCGAGCGAGGCCGAGAATGAGAGAGGTTTTTTTTTGTGAGAGGGACAACCGAAGGATCCTGAAGGACCCAGAGACTTCCAATACGCATCCTCATGCGTCTTCTCTTGACAAAGAAGATGGTTGGGAGTTTGCGTACCTACTGCACGTGACTTGTGCTCACCGAAGTGTGGGACCTCACGCATGGGCACCACACGTAAGTGACAGACCTGTTGTGTAAAAACTCGGTTGATTATTATAGTGCATTAGAACAAAGTTACCTATGGACTAAAGGGTAGGAAATCCAAGTTAACTCATTTACATGACATTAATTTTTCCATGAAGCAAAGTTAACACATCTATCAATTGGTACATTTTGGAGTGACTAAGAAGGAGCCATGCTTACTTATTCGTTTACACGTGTTAAACTTGTTTAAATCTTTCTCAAACTAGACAAATCATGTATCTACCCCCGAACCATAAACTCTCGGTCGATCTTATGAAGTCTAGCATGAAGAGAAGTCGTATTGGTTTCAAACATGGAAATTTCAAGAACCTCCCACGAGCTTCATTTTAGAGTGACTACAAAAGATCCAGGCTTGCCTTTTCATTTTCATGTTTTTAAATTGTTTAAATCTTGGTCAAACCTAGCTAGTATTTGACCAAGATTCAAATGGGCATAAAATTAAAAAAACCAGAAAAATGAAAAACCAAAGCACATAGCCTTCTTATGTCATATAAAATAAGCATTCAAGTTGATAAACAAGGTCTAGACATATTCAAAATAGAAAAAGCATGTATCTACCCCTAACCCTTAACTCTGTCTTATGAAGTCAAGCATGAAGAGAAGTGGTTTTGGGTTTCAAACATGAAAATTTCAAAAACTTCCCAAAAGCTTAATTTTAGAGTGACTAGGAAAGGATCCAGGCTTAACTTTTAATTTTCATGTTTCAAGTTTGTTTAAATCTTGGTCAAACCTAGGATTTGACCAACAAGATTCAAATGAGCATAATAATTCAGAAAAAAACAAAAGAAAAAACCAAAGCACATAGTATTCTTAAGTCATATATATAGTAAGCATTCAAATTGATAAACAAGTTCTAGACATATTCAAAACCGACAAATCATGTATCTACCCCTAACCCTAAACTCTTTCTTATGAAGCCAACCATATGAAGAGAAGTGGTTTTGGGTTTCAAACATTGAGATTTCAAAAAAACCCCAAAAGCTTCATTTTAGAATGACTAAGAAGGATCCAAGCTTACCTTTTCATTTTCATGTGTTTTAAACTTGCTTAAATCTTGGTCAAACCTAGGATTTGACCAAGATTCAAATGGGCATAAACATTCAGAAAAAAATCAAAAATTGAAAACCAAAGCACATGAATCTTCATACACACTATAGTCCGTCTTGTGAAGACATTTTGTTTTGTACTACCCTATCACAGGTTTCTTATTTTCCCTGTCAACTAGTACACCTATAAGCACTCAATGCGGAAGGGTTTCATTTTTGAGGTTTTCTTCATTTTCATTTATTTATTTCAAAACCAGGTAAAAATGGTCGACATGATTATCCATGCAAAGGGGTCGAATATTTCTAGGCAGCACATGTGTTTGCCCGTCCAGTGAAACTCGGAGGAAGAGGGATCACACGGAAGGAGACGAAGGGAGAGAAGTGAGTGGGGCCCTCTTATTTATGGTGTCTGACCTTTTTCAGGGTTTGTCACTGCGCAGGAGGTGCGAGCGAGCGAGCGAGGCCGATAATGAGAGAGATGTTTTTTCTTTTTTTGAGAGAGAGAGGGACAACCGA
>NW_025900829.1:0-18304 GCF_022539505.1 Lolium rigidum | reverse complement strand
TTTTGAACAACAAGGAAGACGGTGTGGAGTCTTATAATGTTTACAATATGTCTTTTATGTGAGTTTTGCTGTACCGTTCATCCTTGTGTTTGTTTCAAATAACCTTGCTAGCCTAAACCTTGTATCGAGAGGGAATACTTCTCATGCATCCAAAATCCTTGAGCCAACCACTATGCCATTTGTGTCCACCATACCTACCTACTACATGGTATTTATCCGCCATTCCAAAGTAAATTGCTTGAGTGCTACCTTTAAAATTCCATCATTCACCTTTGCAATATATAGCTCATGGGACAAATAGCTTAAAAACTATTGTGGTATTGAATATGTACTTATGCACTTTATCTCTTATTAAGTTGCTTGTTGTGCGATAACCATGTTTACGGGGACGCCATCAACTATTCTTTGTTGAATATCATGTGAGTTGCTATGCATGTCCGTCTTGTCTCGAAGTAAGAGAGATCTACCACCTTAATGGTTGGAGCATGCATATTGTTAGAGAAGAACATTGGGCCGCTAACTAAAGCCATGATTCATGGTGGAAGTTTCAGTTTTGGACATATATCCTCAATCTCATATGAGAATAATAATTGTTGCCACATGCTTATGCATTAAAGAGGAGTCCATTATCTGTTGTCCATGTTGTCCCGGTATGGATGTCTAAGTTGAGAATAATCAAAAGCGAGAAATCCAAAATGCGAGCTTTCTCCTTAGACCTTTGTACAGAGCGGCATGGAGGTACCCCATTGTGACACTTGGTTAAAACATGTGTATTGCAAAGATCCGGTAGTCCAAGCTAATTAGGACAAGGTGCGGGCACTATTAGTATACTATGCATGAGGCTTGCAATTTGTAAGATATAATTTACATAACTCATATGCTTTATTACTACCGTTGACAAAATTGTTTCATGTTTTCAAAATAAAAGCTCTAGCACAAATATAGCAATCGATGCTTTCCTCTTTGAAGGACCATTCTTTTTACTTTTATGTTGAGTCAGTTCACCTATCTCTCTCCACCTCAAGAAGCAAACACTTGTGTGAACTGTGCATTGATTCCTACATACTTGCATATTGCACTTGTTATATTACTCTATATTGACAATTATCCATGAGATATACATGTTATAAGTTGAAAGCAACCGCTGAAACTTAATCTTCCTTTGTGTTGCTTCAATACCTTTACTTTGATTTATTGCTTTATGAGTTAACTCTTATGCAAGACTTATTGATGCTTGTCTTGAAGTACTATTCATGAAAAGTCTTTGCTTTATGATTCACTTGTTTACTCATGTCATTACCATTGTTTTGATCGCTGCATTCATTACATATGTTTACAAATAGTATGATCAAGGTTATGATGGCATGTCACTTCAGAAATTATCTTTGTTATCGTTTTACCTGCTCGGGACGAGCAGAACTAAGCTTGGGGATGCTGATACGTCTCCGACGTATCGATAATTTTTTATGTTCCATGCCATATTATTGATGATACCTACATGTTTTATGCACACTTTATGTCATATTCGTGCATTTTCTGGAACTAACCTATTAACAAGATGCTGAAGAGCCGATTCTTTGTTTTACTGCATTTTTGTTTCGAAATCCTAGTAACGAAATATTCTCGGAATTGGACGAAATCAAGACCCGGGGTCCTATTTTGCCACGAAGCTTCCGGAAGACCGAAGAGGAGTCGAAGTGGGGCCACGAGGGGCCGCCACCATAGGGCGGCGCGGCCCGGCCCCGGCCGCGCCAGCCTCGTGGTGTGGGGCCCTCGTGTGGCCCCCACGTTGCCCTTCCGCCTACTTAAAGCCTCCGTCGCGAAACCCCGATGCGAAAAACCACGATACGGAAAACCTTGCGAGACGCCGCCGCCGCCAATCCCATCTCGGGGGATTCGGAGATCTCCTCCGGCACCCTGCCGGAGAGGGGATTCATCTCCCGGGAGGACTCTACACCGCCATGGTCGCCTCCGGAGTGATGAGTGAGTAGTTCACCCCCGGGCTATGGGTCCATAGCGGTAGCTAGATGGTTGTCTTCTCCTCATTGTGCTTCATTGTTGGATCTTGTGAGCTGCCTAACATGATCAAGATCATCTATCTGTAATTCTGTATGTTGTGTTTGTCGGGATCCGATGGATAGAGAATACCATGTTATGTTAATTATCAAGTTATTACATATGTGTTGTTTATGATCTTGCATGCTCTCCGTTATTAGTAGAGGCTCGGCCAAGTTTTTGCTCTTAACTCCAAGAGGGAGTATTTATGCTCGATAGTGGGTTCATGCCTGCATTGACACCAGGACGATGATGAGAAAGTTCTAAGGTTGTGTTGTGCTGTTGCCACTAGGGATAAAACATTGGCGCTATGTCCGAGGATGTAGTTGTTGATTACATTACGCACCATACTTAATGCAATTGTACTGTTGTTTAGCAACTTAATACCGGAGGGGGTTCGGACGATAACTCTGAAGGTGGACTTTTTAGGCATAGATGCGGTTGGATGGCGGTCTATGTACTTTGTCGTAATGCCCAATTAAATCTCACTATACTTATCATGACATGTATGTGCATTGTTACTGCCCTCTCTATTTGTCAATTGCCCGACTGTAATTTGTTCACCCAACATGCTTTTATCTTATGGGAGAGACACCTCTAGTGAACTGTGGACCCCGGTCCATTCTTTAATACTTGAAATACAAATCTGCTCGCAATACTTGTTTTACTTGTTTTCTCTCGCAAACAATCATCTTCCACACAATACGGTTAATCCTTTGTTACAGCAAGCCGGTGAGATTGACAACCTCACCTGTTTGGTTGGGGCAAAGTACTTTGGTTGTGTTGTGCGGGTTCCACGTTGGCGCCGGAATCCCGGTGTTGCGCCGCACTAAATCCCGCCGCCATCAACCTTCAACGTGCTTCTTGGCTCCTCCTGGTTCGATAAACCTTGGTTTCTTTCTGAGGGAAAACTTGCTGCTGTGCGCATCATACCTTCCTCTTGGGGTTGCCCAACGAACGTGTGAAATACACGCCATCAGAGAGTTATAAAAATGGCAAGGTGAAGGATAGAGTTGGGAGTTAACTGCCATAACTGGATCTCATAAACTTGAAGGAGATGGCGAAGGAATTTGTGGGCTGGAAGAGACATACCTCGATGCAAAAAAGATAAGAACATCACGGTAAAACCAGCAGGGGGATTAGGCCGTGAGATCGCACCTGGAAGAATAACATTCCCCTCTTCAGAAGGAATATACCCGAGGCTTTTAGCCTTCTTCTCGTCTCGCTTCGTGGCAGTGGAGGCAGGCCAGTCGCCGGGGACGGACCCAACGGCGGAACTCGATGGTGCCGGCGGCGCCGGAGCTAGAAGAGGAGCATGGGAGGTGCTCCTTTGCGGAAGATTTGGACCAGATTTGGCGGCGGCGCCGCTGCTCGTGGCATCGGTAGCAATGGTAGAGATCTTCTTCTTCCCCATCTCACAGATTCGTGAGGGATCTGGTTTTGGCGGCGGCGGAGTAGGTTTGAGTGCGGAAGATGAATGAGGAAGACAAGGATGCAATGATGAAGCGTTTTGCCACGGGAAATTATAAGATGCAGAGTCAAGGGCTGAGCGGGCACGTGTCCTCGATTTATGAAAAGAGTCTCTTTTTTATCAAACAAATCGCGGGAATCGAGGAGGCGTTTTGGTAACCGCGCACGAGAAGCGATCATTTCTCAAAAAACAGGGCCACACAGGAATAAGATGGGCCCAACAGGTCGTGTCTTGTCATGTCAGGACTGCGCCAGTAGTTGCGTCATCACTAACGTCATGAAGCTCGATTGAGGAGTCGAAATAACAAAATTGTCGAGTGGTCAGCCTGAGTCTACGCACGGATTGCGAGCATCCGCACTTAGACTCGGGGGCTACTCCCATCGGGAGCGCAAGATGCGCACCCGATAAACGTGAACTCGAAGATTTTTTCCATAGAGAAGATCATGAAGAAGTATTTGAAGAAAAGAACAGTATGAGTCTGCGCCCGGTCACAAGCGCCCGTGCTCAGACTCGGGGGCTACTTCCATCGGGAGCGCAGGACGCGCACCCGATAAAAGTTTTTTGCACTCCAGGATCATGCCCGGGGACTTGATTCTGTGTAGGGTAACGTTGTTTTGTCAACGGCAGTTAACCAGCAAAAGCTGGGCACGTTACTCACTATCCTTTACGCATTAAATCTTATTGGGAAAACACAAGCATCGGTATGAATTTATCGGATGGCTTATGAAGACTCGCAAGAAACTTCGGCGGAAGAAAACATTCGAGTAGTACAACTTGAGTCTACACACGGATTGCAAGCATCCATATATAGACTCGGGGGCTACTCCCATCGGGAGCGCTGCACGCGCACCCGATAAAAAAAAGACGAAGCCAATACAAGACGGACAAGAACTATCGAGAGAAGAACTTTCAGTGGAGGCATGCTTTAGTCTCTACCCGAAGTTCCTTCGGCTAGACACTCGGGGACTACTGACGTGGGCATTACCCTTCGGGTAGCTCGGAATTGACCTATCCCGTGTAGCCCAGCTGGAGGCCCATGAAGACAACCGAAGGCAAGGTGGGCCACAAGGTCGGTGCCGAAGAAGATTCCTTGAAGACCAAGACAAGGATCGATCGAACAAGGAAAGTTTAGAACTAGGTCTCTTGTAAACCTAGTTGTACTCGTGTAGATCTCTGGAGACCTGGACCCCTTTATAAGGGCCAGGAGAGGGACTGCCGAGGGACACAATCAATCTCAGCAACTTTAGCCACCAGAAGTCTAGAGCTAGGTCGCCGTAGCACTTAGCCTCTCGACGAGATCGCAGCCGAAACCTTCGGCACCCCATTGTAACCCGATATCTTCATAATCAAGATCAGACAGGCAGGATGTAGGGGTGTTACCTCATCGAGGGCCCTGAACCTGGGTAAATTGCTCTCCCCGCTTGTCTGTTAACCGATGTCTCGTGTCAGCCTACAGGATTCCATCAACCCTAAGTCCCAATCAGAGGACATTGTCGAGGAGCACCCTCGCCAGAGTCCATCCTAACTGGGCTTTATGGAAACGTATCTTCCTTGTCCGCCGTAATGGCTCCCCCAATGTCGCCTATAATATAGGCGGTGTTGTTATCTGCGTCCGCCCTGATGTCGAGTATTTCGACGTCAAATTCCCGGACTCGGTCCAAGGGTGGCGCAAAAAATGGTTGTATGTTCTCGAGGAGTGCGACGACTCGCTGGAACACAACATTCCTCCTTTTAGCAACAACGAGAAAATCCTCCGACGCCGCTCTTGGGATGCAGAAGCTACCGACGAAGAAAAGTCGGCGATAGAGGCGTTGATGACAAGCATCCACGAGCTCCAGAATACTCGTGGAAAAGAGTTGTCGGGTATCCAAATTACGGCGTATTTCCTTAGGATTAGAGTGCAGCCTCTGCAGGCTCGCAAAACTCCCCTTTGGATGTATGCTGGCGACAAGGATGTGGATCGTCTGTCGACAGATTTATCGGTCAAGGATTTAGAAAAACTTGTCCGAAAAATTTCTTCGCTCAGCAAGAAAGACACCGTCCCGTCGTCTTGTCGCGTTACCCCGTATAGCGCCACCAAAGCACTCCCACATGTAAACTATTTTTGTCCTTTCAAAGTTTGGCATTTATCGACTACTATTTTGTGTTGAATTCCTTATTGTCGACATATCCTCTTTTGCTTTGCAGAAACACCAATTCCTATCTTCTCTTCCTCCGCTACCTGAAGGCGGGGAAGTCGAAGAACGGACCGTCGTCACTGACGACAATCAGGGTATTTCTCGCCCTGAGAGTGAAGTTGCGGGTTCTCACAAATCCACAGCTTCATCTGAAAAAGAAGTTGAAACTGAGGCTTCCGAGTCTTCATGTCCACTCCCTTCAGCTGCTTCCCCAAATAATAAAAGGAAGAGGGATGAGCTCGAAGACTCCGGCACCTCCAAAGCAGGGGAATCTCTGTCCGGAGACTTCTCCCGAAAAGAGAAAAATCCTTCAACCCCTACGAGGATGCTCTTGTTAGCTCGTAAGTTTTACTTCGCCTTGTATTTTACGTACTATATTGCTTTTCCCGTGTCTTCTTATACTATCTTTCGTCACGATAGCGGCGACGAGGAAGAAGAGCCCGTTGTCAATGTGATCGCTCTTACGAGCACGTCGCATACTCGGTGTTGTCCGAAACTCGCGCGTGCTACCGAAGAAACCTCTCCCCCTCGGCGAGATATAGGGGACTTGACTCCTCCCGGCAGCCCCCGAGCGTCTTCGCCAAAGAGAGCAAGGACTGATCCTGTCGAAGGATCAAACCTTCTGCTCGGGAGTTCGTCGACTTCCGCTCTGGATGATGTAAGCATCTTTTACCTCCTACTTTTACTGCTGTCGAACTTCTCTTCCTCTGACTTTTTATCCTTTTTTGCTTTCACATCCTCTAATCACTACAAGAAATATGTTGACCTACGACCCTACATTTTTGTCACTGAATCGTCACAATAATTCATCTATGACGATTCTATGACAAAAAATAGATCGTCAAAAACGGAGCGTCAGGAATCAACCAACATGACCTTTTACTTCGAATCGTCAGTCATCTATGACGATATTGAATCGTCGTAACCATTATGACGATCCAATATCGTCACCGGCGATCTGGTCATGCCACATCAGATCATACGTGGCAAGCTGACGTGGCAAAACTATGACGAAATTAAATTGTCGTAATACAAAATCAGCCCGATCCATTTCAGTGGTTTACATGGGCTGAGCCCATTAATACCGGCCTTTTTTTCCTAGCCTTACCCTCTTCCGGTCCGTTTGTCTTTTTGGCCTTAGTCTTTTCATAGCCTCTTTTTGGTCCATTTGTCTTCCCTTTTCAATTCGTGTCTTGTTGAGCCCTTTACTGTTAACAGTCCGTTTTAGTCTATTTCCTTTAATTTCAGAGATTTTGTTCCAAGATCTTTAACTGGGCCATGGCCTATTTAGGGCCCAATCAATTTATTTTGATATGCAAGCTGTACATACAACTACTGTTTGCAGGCCAGGAATTTCTATATAAACAACAAACGACTTTCCATTGTGAAATGATACAGAACGGAATTTCAAATACACACCATCACTTCTCTTACACAACATAAAACACACTTAATGCATACAAGCAGCAACATGTGTGTTCCATCTAAGCTAGTGACAACATCCAATCTCCAGGAAGGCTTCCATATATCATCCTATGAAACAAGAAAACAAGAGTAAGGACTGTGGTAAAATAACGAATAGGGAAAATAACATCAGTTGGGCAAATCAAAACGTCTACTACTGTCATGCGCCCTGTGTATTCAATCCCAACATGCAGCAAGATAGCATAGAATATTTTTAGTCCCAGCTATTACATTTCTTACAATTAATTGTTTTATGCTAACTGACAGATATAGCATGGGACAATAGGTTGTAGTTCCATATTGAACCAATGATGATGTTCAACGCAACAAATGCATGGAACATCGCAATGACAGTACTGAAATCAATCAAATAATCGTAATGAGGCACAAACCTCAGCGACGGTGAGGAAACATCAGAAGCAGAGAACTTTCTTCAACAACCTGGAGAACCACATGAGCTTGGTATTAGCAGACACAATAGAACGTGCAGGTACTTTACTTGTAAAGTACATTGCATGTATACAAGACTTAGCAAGCAATAATAAAAATCATGGTAATGGTATCTACAAAATATCTCTGTTTGCATAAATCACATTTAGTTACAGACAGAAATTAGAGCAACTTCCTGAACGGACAGAAATTAGACCCAATCAATTTGAATGAATGAATCGATTATACAATGTAAACTGTGAAAACTGAACTACCAACTCAGGTAAGTAGAGAGAAACCAAATAATCAGTTAAGTTCAAGATCCATAGCAAACAGAACAATATATATATTGTTGTCCTGTCACGGAACAAGACACACACTCAACAAACAGCAGATAATTCCTATACAACTCTACACCATGAATGGAGTATTTATGAAAGAGTGCAAGTATTTTAAATTTCCTATGCCAAACCGTCATCACAGAAAGCATATGACAGTATTATCTTGCTGAATAAATGTTTTACCTTTAGTTGGTCCTTATCATGTTGAAGCTACTGCAGGGTCATATTCTAAGGACCACTGGACCAATAAGAGCATTTTCTCAAAGTTAAGCATGCAAGCAGATACATTTCTTATCAAATAAAGTAGGCAACACAACATCATTTCCCTAGAAGATATGCAACTTGAGAAGTCACAACATCCCCAAGACAAAATTCTGCAGAGGAAGAGAAGCAAGCAAAATAATACCTTGGTAGAGTAATTTCCAAGAAACATTAAGCAACAGAGGACAGATCCGCCACTGCTGCTGCTCCTCCACGTGTCGGTCACGACGCTGCACCATCATCACTCCATCTAGTGTGAGAAAGCACTACATACATTCAAACCAATCGCTAATTAATTAATAATGAAACTGCACCTTCAAGCTAGCATCTTAAGGTTCTGTTATTGAGAACTTATATGATGTAACGACAATGGCTATATTGTTGAAATGGCATTTACTGGACAGTAATAAGATAAGTCACTAACAAACACATACACAGTTCTTAGTGCATTCACGGTTCTGAATCTGCCTATTTTTCTTCCTGGGAGCACTGAATACACCAAGTTTACTTCTTAGAGAGTTACCAAATCTAGCACCAGCCTAACCAGGTTCCACAAAGTACACTGACCTGAGAGGCTGAGACTGCTAGAGAGCACAGGCTCATACACGGTTCAGGGAGTGTAAAGCATCAGAGCACCGAAAGAGCAAGCTAAAATCCCTAAGGAAAATTGCATACGATTCGCTCTAGCTAATTCCAGCTCCGAACAAAAAAACGACCCGCGTGCCCTATGAGGATCCAACTGATCGGGAGACGGGAGGGGGCCTGGTGTGAGCGTAAGTACCTTGGAGGCCACGATGGCCCGTCCACCAGGAGCCCCAGGCCAGGCGGAGGCGTAGTGTTCGCTGGCTCCCATGCGTGCTCACCGGCGGCCACCGCACCTAATAAACCAACAAAGCAAAAAAAAAAAAAAAAAAAAGGTCAGATCCGCGTCATGTCTGTCGTGGAAAGACAAGGGAATAAGAGGGAGAGGGGGATATGGGGATTGTGTTCGACGGCTCTGGATGACGAGCAGGATTAGCGACCCATCGTTCTTGTAGGGTGCTCTGGCCGGTTGAGCTCCGCGGCGGGCGGCGCGGTCCGGAGCGCGACCACTGCAAGGAGCGCGAGCACGTCGGCAAGAAGAACTGCTTCTCTTCATCGTGAAGTGAGGGAGAAAGGGGCACCGATGGTATCTCGATCTGATCTGGACAACAGGCTAGGGTTTGCAACGGTGGCGGGATTGGAGGTGGGATCGAGGCGTGGGTGGGGGGATCGAGCGTGGAGAAGCCGAGAAGGTGTGAGGGGCTATGGCCGCTAGCGGCAAAGTTTTGGTTGGCTGCGATCTGCGGCGATGGGGGTGGCCGGCGCGAGAGAGGGAGAGGCGGCGCTTGTGTGACGCGAGGGAGAGAATGGAGGAGAGAGGGGAGGCGCAGCCGCGCAGGAGATGGGTAGGGCAGCCAGTGTTCTCTTTCTCTTTTTTTTTGACGTGGCCTTTTTTTTAGGAATATTTTTTGACATGGCCTTGTGCTTTCTAGGGACTCTCGGGAGTCGTTAGATAATATTGGACGGTTGAGATGGCCAATCCGCGGGAATCCTTCTTTGCCATCTCGTTGGCTGGCTCCAGCCCCAGCCCGCCAGATTTCGCTTCGTTACTATTTTAAAACCACACATCAGGGGTCCCAGTTTTTTTGAAAACCAGTCAACACGACGCTGCCTGCACAAGGTCGACACCCAAGAAGCTCAAAGTAGCAAATCAAATGCGAAAACTCGGAGTCGCCGCACCAAATTATTCCCTCCGCAGCTTAATTTTCTTACATGCTAATGTACCACTTGCTGCAGCTCGAACCTATCCCTGCTTAACCCAGAGTACAGTCTATAGTGAGGTGTTTTTTGTAGTAATCATAAACTACTTTCGGGTAGTATTTGAATGGAAAAAACTTCAAGACCTATAAATACTATCATTGTTAAATATATTTTTAATTGCCACATGTTTTGTAATAATGTAAATTTATTATCTATATACTAAAAATGTTGAAAATAACCAACTGGAGTATTAAAAATATCCTAGAGCAACCTTCTCCAAAATGAGCTACCATGTGCGAAAAGGATGCAAGAGATTTGTCTAAATTTGGATTTTATCTCTATACTAAAAATGTTTATGTACCGTCCAAATTTTAACAAACTTACAACATCTTTTTATTGATTGAGGTAGTACATGGATACACCACATAGGCGAAACAAGCAAGGTGGCAGACACATGGGCATGACACGTAGGGAAAATTTATGAGGTGGCCGCCTAGTCATTTAAATGCATCATAGAAAACAATTATGATGATCTAAATTGGTCGTAATCGGATATAAATAACGTCGTAAACTGTGTGGTTGAGTCTATGACCATTTCATGCTAGGAAATAATGACGTATTTGACTCAATTCGTCATAATTTTATAGGGTTTTGACCCTCCCAAATAGCTAACGACCAATCAATGTGAAATCGTCATAGAATCATGACGATTTTACCGACTGTCACTGAGAGAAGGTCACAAGTCAACACATTTCTTGTAGTGAATGCAACAATTTATTCGTCTTGGTACTCAATTTGTTGGGTATCGCGACCATGCGAATAGTTTGAAAGGTACTTCTCTTCTCTCTTTCTTGTTGAATAATTCTTTCATCACAACTTGCTTGTAACTTTTATTGCTATGTTTTACCAGAGGCTCTCGCCGAAGCCAATAAGCGCGCCGATGATCTTACTCTCGAGCTGGCCAAGAGCGAAAAAGCACGAGAAAAAGTGGAGCTTGAATCTGCCTCAGTTGAGAGTCTTCGAAAGAGGCTCCATGACGCTGAACATGCTTTAAGTCAACAGCTTGCTCGCGAAGCTGCCATCGCCGCGCGCCTGGAGTCGCAAAACCGACGCTTTGTCAGTAAGTGTCGCCCTTTTACTTCGAGTTGACTTTAGCACTATTTTTACGTATATTTATTGATAACCCGAAACTTTTTTCCAGCAGGGAAAACCAGCCAAGAATATGGGCTTGAAAAGCCAGAAAATGACCGTCTCCTCGACGCCCTTTCTCTCCTCGAAATTTATGGAGATGAAGTGCGCCAAAGCATTTCTGATGCCAAGGCGGCGTTTTCTCGGCTCTTCCCCTACTTCTTCCCGAAGACTGATGAGCCCAACACTTTTGCCGCGCTTGCCAAGCGCTTCATTTCGAAGGAAGATCTTGGGCTAGGTCTTCGGCAAGAGAAACTGAAGATTGGCGTTGAAGGCACCATTGCATTGCTTGCCGAAAGCCAACAGCACGTCGATTGGGCCAAAGTTGGTGATGCGAAGAGTATGGAGACGAAGAAATGGCAATCTTTGATCAAGGCCGCCAAGCCAAGCTCGAAGAAAATCCTCGCCTTCCTCGGATACAAACCAACGCCTTCCTCCAGTTCCGCCAAACCGGACGCCAAGTAGATTGCCCTGCCTATCTTGTTTCTCCCTTTTCTTTCTTTTGACAACTGTCGCCGTAGATGTAGCTTGCGACAGCCTATGGTTCGTTCACTAGGACCCGACCTTTTGTAAGAACCATGTAAATATACTGAAAATCAATGGGAGTCTATTTTTATGTGATGATTGATGTCGAAATTCTCTTTTCCAGTTGGTATTTGACAACTATACTCCGACTCATCCTTCCGATGCTTTGCCTACTTCCTCTTGCTCGAAGAAAATATCAGCTGATATCGAGTTCATTGAGGATTCTTTGGGTATGGATCCAGCACATGACTTGAAAGAAATCCGCCAACAACTTCAATCGATGAAGAAACAGGCACTCTTGACAATGGAGCAATCTCGAAAATCATCGGAGAGGGAAAAAGTTGCGCTACAGCAGGCTCAGGAAGCTATAGCTTCAAAAGAAGCCGCAGTAGCTGAAGCTACACAGGCTACCTCCCGAGAGAATTTTATGCTCGAGTTGATGACTGAAGCAAGTTTGGAAATGGTAGGTATACTTCTTAGGGATTTCTATTTTCGTGCCCTCGGGTCCTTAGTTGTGCTCAGTTTTCCCCAGCTCCTTAGTTTTTCCTCAGTTTTACCCAAGCATTTGTCTGAAACCATCACACGTGATGTAACGGCCGGTTGCCCGACGGTTGACCGTTATCTTCTGACTAGTGGGGCCACGTAGAGCCCGCAAAGACACGTCAGACCATCCATCTTTGTTTGACCGTAAGCATCGCTGTATCCCTGACCAAAACGAGTGGGGCTTCGGTATATCGAATGACAAGTGGGGCCATGATGCTGATACAAGGGGCAATACACGGGTAGGATTAGATTTTTAAACGGAGCTCTACAGCGATGGCACGGAGGAGGTGGCATGCGGGGTGCCGAGATGAGATCGACGTCCACAAAGAACTGCATGAGGCGAGACCAGACGCATTAGATAGATATGAACTAGACGCGTTTAACCATGCAAAAAAGAGAAGAAATGGTCGACGACATCGACGATTACCTCAAAACTTTGACTGACCGTGTCGGACACGAACGCGAGCAATGTAGAGAAAACTAGTGTCTCTCCTTTCTGGCGTGTATAGGTGGGTGCTAGGAGAGTGTGGTGGCGAAGGGAAAGACCTCGCGGTGGTCTGTGGCGTCCATCATAGCGGGTCGGCGTGGTCGTGCCCACAGCGGCGTGCATGCATGTTCGGCATTGGCATCAGCATGTACGTTCGGCATTGGCCTCGGCGGTATCTCTGGTGTGTCAGTGATCGAATGAGGGGACGGGATTGAGGGTGCATCCCGACGTTGACCTAGAAGTGGCGGCGAGCATAGCCGTTCTGACCATGCCGATATCGGCATCGGCATCGTTTGGAGGCTGTGGTGCTCGAATCAAGGTGGGATTTGTTTCTTGTAGGCCAAAATGAATTTGAAACAAGTTTCATGTTGAAGGTAAGGTAACGAAAGTTTGTAACTATCCCAAAATTATATTAGCGCCATGGTGAGGTTCTTTTTGATAGAGCTATATGGTTGGGCAAACTTTTTTGACACTTTTTAGATAGGGTTCCTTGTTATTACACGTATGGCATCATGTATGGAAAATTTGGGGTCATTTGGAGATGTTCGAAAAAATCACTTTGCTTAAGCGCATGCCGTTTCGTCTCGCTGTGACAAGGTATTAACTTGTCAATGCCTATGGATTGTAGACTAGGGTTTAGTTAGATGTAGAGGGCAAGTAGATCTCGAAGGTTTCAGCCGAAAAGTACTCGACGAATATAAAACTAGGGTTGTGTTGACAGTAGATTCGATCCTTTCTTTGTCCCTCGACTCCCCCTTATATAGGAGGTGGAGCCGAGGGATTCGTATTGTACAAGTTAAAGTTACAGAGTCCGGGAAGGTTTCTAACTCATCCCGCAAGATTACAAACATCATCTCCTAATACAACTCTAGCTTTCCTTAATAACAACTTGGGCTTCCGATTCTTCTTATTCTTCGAGTCATGGGCCTTCAGTAAACCCCGGGTACTATCTTCGGCAGGCCCACTGGGGATGCCTATGTCAGTAGCTGATACGTCTTAAACGTATCTATAATTTCTTATGTTCCATGCTTGTTTTATGACAATACCTACATGTTTTATACACACTTTATATTGTTTTGATGCATTTTCCGGAACTAACCTATTAACGAGATGCCGAAGTGCCAGTTCCTGTTTTCTGCTGTTTTTGGTTTCAGAAATCCTAGTAAGGAAATATTCTCGGAATCGGACGAAATCAATGCCCAGCATCCTATTTTTCCACGAAGCTTCCAGAACACCCGAGAGCAACCAGAGGGGGGCCACAGGGCCACCAGACGCCAGGGCGGCGCGGCCCAAGGGGGGGGGGGGCGCGCCCCCCTATTGTGTCACCACCCCGTGGCCCCTCCGACTCCGCCTCTTCGCCTATTTAGTCGTCCCTGACCTAAATCCTCGACACGGATTGACGAAACCAGAGAAAACCTTCCAGAGCCGCCGCCATCGCGAAACTCCAATTCGGGGGACAGAAGTCTCTGTTTCGGCACCCTGCCGGGACGGGGAAGTGCCCCCGGAACGCATCTCCACCGCCATCTTCACCGCCATCGCTGTCTCCATGATAAGGAGGGAGTAATTCTCCCCCGAGGTGCGAGGGCTCCGCTGTAGCTATGTGGTTCATCTCTCTCTTTATGTGATCTAGTTGAATATCATCTATGTGCTACTCTAGTGATGTTATTAAAGTACTATATTCCTCCTCCACGGTGTAATGGTGACAGTGTGCATGCTATGTTAGTACTTGGTTTGGTTATGTTGATCTGTTATGCACTCTAAGGTTATTTAAATATGAACATTGAATATTGTGGAGCTTGTTAACTCCGGCATTGAGGGTTCGTGTAATCCTACACAGTTAGTGGTGTTCATCATCCAACAAGAGGGTGTAGAGTCTAGCATCTATTTATTTATTCGTTATGTGATCAATGTTGAGAGTGTCCACTAGTGAAAGTATGATCCCTAGGCCTTGTTCCTAAATATCGCTATCGCTGCTTGTTTCTTGTTTCTACTGCATTTATACTGCTGCAATATTACCACCATCAACCACACGCCGATCCTGGACAGACAAAGCACTTTTCTCGAGTGCCGTTGCTACTGCTCATACTTATTCATACCACATGTATTTCACTATCTCTTCGCCGAACTAGTGCACCTATTAGGTGTGTTGGGGACACAAGAGACTTCTTGTATCGTGATTGCAGGGTTGCTTGAGAGGGATATCTTTGACCTCTTCCTCCCTGAGTTCGATAAACCTTGGGTGATCCACTTAAGGGAAACTTGCTGCTGTTCTACAAACCTCTGCTCTTAGAGGCCCAACACTGTCTACAAGAATAGAAGCACCCGTAGACATCAGTAGCCCCTGAGATTTTGCTTGAATCGCAGAGTCAGGGAAAATCTCCACTGTTTAGATTTACTCTTCAACTTTAAACTTCTCTATATTTCTTCATACGAATTTCTATATTGTACAGGGATAATGGTGATTGGGGCTAGTTCATCTGACGGATCAGGTACTAGTTAACTACTCTAGTGGCAATCCGCAAAAACCTACTTCAAGATCCCGTCCCCGGACATGATCTCGGGATACTGGTGTAAACTTTGACAGGTGCCGCTTAAGGTCTTACCATTCTGTCGAGTCCCAGTCATATTTTATCGGGTACCTAACGCGTCCGTTTGGATTTTTCTTCGTATCTGTTGATACGGATAGAAGTAGCAAACCGACGTCAGAGACGGCGCCACGCCACTCAGAACGGATCTGGGGTCTTACCTTCGCAAAGTTTTGCGGCATTCAGAAATTGTTCGCAACTTTGGCGTTGAGAATATATTGTCGAGTGCTTATTTGGTCTGTTGGAATGGCACATTTTATTGAGTCAACGGATGACTTATATTGCTCTCCCGATGGGAGTATATGTAGAGTTACTTTAACTCGAAATATACTCTCTTGTTCTTCTATCTTTCTTTTTTATAATTTCATCGGGCACGCGAACAGCGTTCCCGATGGGAGTAGCCCCCGAGGCTACAGCCAAGGACTTGTGCTTGGGTGTAGGCTCCACGCTTTTATGCTGCTATATTTTTTCCTCTCCCGAAATTTTCAAATCTCTCGGGTGCGCGAACAGCGCTCCCGATGGGAGTAGCCCCCGAAGCTATGAGCAAATATTTTGTATTTGATCATAGGCTCACACCATATCTATTTTGTCTTTCTCAAACTTTTCATTTGTTTCAGAGTAGCCCCCGAGCATTTGGGCAAAAACTTGTATTTGATCAAAGGCTCCCGAAATAATCAATAATCTTTTGCTGTCGAATTTTTTTGTCATGCGTCTTTGTCGAAAATTTCTCTTGTCAAGGTGACATCATTGCTTACGATAGCCACGATTACTGTATCGGGAACATGCGAGAACCGCTTCTCTCTCTGCCTTGTAGGTCCAATTTCCCCATCCAATTGACACGTCGTGCAAGTGGGGGACACACGTCGTCCGTTTTTTCCGGCACACGCACTGTGCCGCCTGTCTCTTCATTTCTCCGTAAAAGTCCGCTTTTACCCTTTGTCCACGTGTAGTCCATCTACCCCACAATTTCCTTCATCCAACGGTTGCGCCGATTTGCTGCACCTCTACTTAGGTCCATCTTCTTCTTCCTCTGGCACTTTCGCTCGCGCCGCACCTTTGTTCTTTCTTTACGAAAATTCTCCGCTGCGCCCAGAGCTCTTTGTGCTCCTTCGCCCTTGCGCTCTTCTAATCCACGCTTGTTAATGCCACCGCGCAAACTCACCAGGCACAGCACTCCAGAATCAAAGATGGCTACGGAAGATCTGGAGAACTTGGAGTGGGAGAGATCCAAAATCTCTCAACAGGATATCAATATGCTGAAGAAGCTTGGCATCAGCGGGAAACAAGACGCGCTGTGCTTCCCCAAGGAAGAAAGCTACCCAGCCCCGCCAATGCAATATCGGGTTAGTTTTGTCGACCACCTTATCCGTGGTCTTTCCACCCCCATCCATGATTTCCTTTGTGGGTTGCTTTTCATGTATGGACTGCAACTTCACCATCTTACTCCCAACTCCATTCTCCACATTTCTATCTTTATCACATTGTGTGAATCTTTCCTTGGGATCCAGCCTAACTGGTCCCTATGGAAACGTATCTTTCTTTGTCGCCGTAATGGCTCTCCCAGCGTCGCCTATAACATAGGCGGCGTTGTGATCTGCGTCCGCCCTGACGTCGAATATTTCGACGTCAAATTCCCTGATTCAGTTCAAGGGTGGCGCAAAAAATGGCTGTACATCCATGAGGAGAATCATGGCTCTATTGAAGACAACATCCCTCCTTTTGATGGTGCCGAAAAAATCTGTCGTCGCCGATCCTGGGATGCCGAGGCTACCGACGAAGAAAAGACGGCGACAGAGGCATTGATGACCCGTATCCACGATCTGCAAAACACCCGTGGCAAAGAACTGTCGGGTATCCAGAGCACAGCGTATTTCCTTAGAATCAGAGTGCAGCCTCTTGAGGCTCGCAAAAATCCCCTCTGGAAGTATACTGGCGACGATGATGTGGATCATTTGTCGGTGGATTTATCGGTTAAAGATTTAGAAAAACTTGTCCGAAAAATCTCTTCCCTCAGCAAGAAAGATCCTGTCCCTTCTTCTTGTCGCGTAAAACCATATAGCGCCACCAATCCGCTTCCCAAGGTAACCTTTGTCGATTTTCTCATATTTGTTTGACATCCTTTTCATAACTCTTTTATTGACATCTCTTTTTTTTATAGAATCATCCAAGCCTTGTCTCTCTTCCTCCCCTTCCTGAGGGAGGAGAGGTCGAAGAACGAGCCGTTGTCACTGATGACAACCAAGATGCTCCTTCCTTTGAGAATGAACTCGCAGGTTCTCGAAAATCTGCGGGATCCTCTGAAAAAGAGGCTGCCTCTGAAGCTACCGCATCGGCACAATCTCCTCCTCCTGCTGTTTCTCCAAAGAACAAAAGGAAGAGGGCAGACGTCGAAGAAAAGGCAGACGTCGAAAATTCCGGCACTTCCAAAGCCGAAGAACCTGCTCCTTCACGTCAGAAGGCAGCTTTCGATCCATACCTTGACGCCCTTGTCAGTTCGTAAGTTACTCTGTGGCTCTCGCTGTTTTAATTCTTGAAAGTTTTCGTCTATATACCTTCTTATACTTCCGCAATGTAATTGTAGTGGTGATGAGGAAGAAATGCCAGCTATTGATGCACCTGCTCGAACGAGTACGTCGCATACTCTAGTTGTTTCTGAAGTGCCAGTTGAAGGAGAAGAGTCTTCGCCTCCTCAACAAAACATCGACGCACCTATTCCTCCTGCAAGCCCTTGATGTCTACGGGAGCTTCTATTCTTGTAGACAGTGTTGGGCCTCCAAGAGCAGAGGTTTGTAGAACAGCAGCAAGTTTCCCTTAAGTGGATCACCCAAGGTTTATCGATCTCGGGGAGGAAGAGGTCAAAGATATCCCTCTCAAGCAACCACCGCAATCACGATACAAGAAGTCTCTTGTGTCCCCAACACACCTAATACACTTGTCGGATGTATAGGTGCACTAGTTCGACGAAGAGATAGTGAGATGCAAGTAATATGGATGAG
>NW_025900828.1:0-41463 GCF_022539505.1 Lolium rigidum | reverse complement strand
TGTTGTGCCAAGTAAAGTCTTTGATAGTAAAGTAAGTACTAGATTTGGATTACTGCGCAGTTCCAGATTTCTTTGCTGTCACGAATCTGGGTCTACCTCCCTGTAGGTAGCTCAGAAAATTAAGCCAATTTACGTGCATGATCCTCAGATATGTACGCAACTTTCATTCAATTTGAGCATTTTCATTTGAGCAAGTCTGGTGGCCTAATAAAATCCATCTTTACGGACTGTTCTGTTTTGACAGATTCTGCCTTTTATTTTGCATTGCCTCTTTTGCTATGTTTGATGAATTTCTTTGATCCATTAATGTCCAGTAGCTTTATGAAATGTCCAGAAGTGTTAAGAATGATTGTGTCACCTCTGAACATGTGAATTTTTATTATGCACTAACCCTCTAATGAGTTGTTTCGAGTTTGGTGTGGAGGAAGTTTTCAAGGATCAAGAGAGGAGTATGATGCAATATGATCAAGGAGAGTGAAAGCTCTAAGCTTGGGGATGCCCCGGTGTTTCACCCCTGCATATTTTAAGAAGACTCAAGCGTCTAAGCTTGGGGATGCCCAAGGCATCCCCTTCTTCATCGACAACATTATCGAGTTCCTCCCCGAAACTATATTTTTATTCCGTCACATCTTATGTACTTTGCTTGGAGCGTCGGTTTGTTTTTGTTTTTGTTTTGTTTGAATAAAATGGATCCTAGCATTCACTTTATGGGAGAGAGACACGCTCCGCTGTAGCATATGGACAAATATGTCCTTAGGCTCTACTCATAGTATTCATGGCGAAGTTTCTTCTTCGTTAAATTGTTATATGGTTGGAATTGGAAAATGCTACATGTAGTAAATCTAAAATGTCTTGGATAATTTGATACTTGGCAATTGTTGTGCTCATGTTTAAGCTCTTGCATCATATACTTTGCACCCATTAATGAAGAAATACTTAGAGCTTTCTAATTTGGTTTGCATATTTGGTTTCTCTAGAGTCTAGATAACATCTAGTATTGAGTTTTGAACAACAAGGAAGACGGTATGGAGTCTTATAATGTTTACAATATGTCTTTTATGTGAGTTTTGCTGTACCGTTCATCCTTGTGTTTGTTTCAAATAACCTTGCTAGCCTAAACCTTGTATCGAGAGGGAATACTTCTCATGCATCCAAAATCCTTGAGCCAACCACTATGCCATTTGTGTCCACCATACCTACCTACTACATGGTATTTATCCGCCATTCCAAAGTAAATTGCTTGAGTGCTACCTTTAAAATTCCATCATTCACCTTTGCAATATATAGCTCATGGGACAAATAGCTTAAAAACTATTGTGGTATTGAATATGTACTTATGCACTTTATCTCTTATTAAGTTGCTTGTTGTGCGATAACCATGCTTCGGGGACGCCATCAACTATTCTTTGTTGAATATCATGTGAGTTGCTATGCATGTCCGTCTTGTCTCGAAGTAAGAGAGATCTACCACCTTTATGGTTGGAGCATGCATATTGTTAGAGAAGAACTTTGGGCCGCTAACTAAAGCCATGATTCATGGTGGAAGTTTCAGTCTTGGACATATATCCTCAATCTCATATGAGAATAATAATTGTTGCCACATGCTTATGCATTAAAGAGGAGTCCATTATCTGTTGTCCATGTTGTCCCGGTATGGATGTCTAAGTTGAGAATAATCAAAAGCGAGAAATCCAAAATGCGAGCTTTATCCTTAGACCTTTGTACAAGCGGCATGGAGGTACCCCATTGTGACACTTGGTTAAAACATGTGCATTGCAAAGATCCGGTAGTCCAAGCTAATTAGGACAAGGTGCGGGCACTATTAGTACACTATGCATGAGGCTTGCAACTTGTAAGATATAATTTACATAACTCATATGCTTTATTACTACCGTTGACAAAATTGTTTCATGTTTTCAAAATAAAAGCTCTAGCACAAATATAGCAATCGATTCTTTCCTCTTTGAAGGACCATTCTTTTACTTTTATGTTGAGTCAGTTCACCTATTTCTCTCCACCTCAAGAAGCAAACACTTGTGTGAACTGTGCATTGATTCCTACATATTTGCATATTGCACTTGTTATATTACTCTATGCTGACAATTATCCATGAGATATACATGTTACAAGTTGAAAGCAACCGCTGAAACTTAATCTTCCTTTGTGTTGCTTCAATGCCATTACTTTGATTTATTGCTTTATGAGTTAACTCTTATGCAAGACTTATTAATACTTGTCTTGAAGTACTATTCATGAAAAGTCTTTGCTTCATGATTCACTTGTTTACTCATGTCATTACCATTGTTTTGATCGCTGCATCCACTACATATGTTTACAAATAGTATGATCAAGGTTATGATGGCATGTCACTTCAGAAATTATCTTTGTTATCGTTTTACCTTCGCCGGGACGAGCAGTAACTAAGCTTGGGGATGCTTGATACGTCTCCGAGGTATCGATAATTTCTTATGTTCTATGCCATATTATTGATGATACCTACATGTTTTATGCACACTTTATGTCATATTCGTGCATTTTCCGGAACTAACCTATTAACAAGATGCCGAAGTGCCAGCTCTCGTTTTCTGCTGTTTTTGGTTTCAGAAATCCTAGTAACGAAATATTCTCGGAATTGGACGAAACGAAGACCCAGGGGCCTATTCTGCCACGAACCTTCCGAAGACCGAAGAGCATACGAAGTGGGGCCACGAGGTGGCGACACCACATGGCGGCGCGGCCAGCGGGGGCCCGCGCCGCCCGTGGTGTGGGCCCCTCGTTAGCCCCCGACTCGCCCTTCCGCCTACTTAAAGCCTCCGTCGCGAAACCCCCGATGCGAAAAACCACGATACGGAAAACCCTACCGAGACGCCGCCGCCGCCGATCCCATCTCGGGGGATTCTCGAGATCTCCTCCGGCACTCCGCCGGAGAGGGGATTCATCTCCCGGAGGACTCTACACCGCCATGGTCTCCTCCGGAGTGATGAGTGAGTAGTTCACCCCTGGACTATGGGTCCATAGCAGTAGCTAGATGGTTGTCTTCTCCTCATTGTGCTTCATTGTTGGATCTTGTGAGCTGCCTAACATGATCAAGATCATCTATCTCGTAATACTCTATGTTGTGTTTGTCGGGATCCGATGGATAGAGAATACCATGTTATGTTAATTATCAAGTTATTACATATGTGTTGTTTATGATCTTGCATGCTCTCCGTTACTAGTAGAGGCTCTGGCCAAGTTTTTGCTTTTAACTCCAAGAGAGAGTACTTATGCTCGATAGTGGGTTCATGCCTCGCATTGACACCGGGACGATGCGACGAAAGTTCTAAGGTTGTGTTGTGCTGTTGCCACTAGGGATAAAACATTGGCGCTATGTCCGAGGATGTAGTTGTTGATTACATTACGCACCATACTTAATGCAATTGTCTCGTTGCTTTGCAACTTAATACCGGAAGGGGTTCGGACGATAACCCGAAGGTGGACTTTTTAGGCATAGATGCAGTTGGATGGCGGTCTATGTACTTTGTCGTAATGCCCAATTAAATCTCACTATACTTATCATGTCATGTATGTGCATTGTTATGCCCTCTCTATTTGTCAATTGCCCGACCGTAATTTGTTCACCCAACATGCTTTTATCTTATGGGAGAGACACCTCTAGTGAACTCGTGGACCCCGGTCCATTCTTTTAATACTGAAATACAAATCTGCCGCAATACTTGTTTTACTCGTTTTCTCTCGCAAACAATCATCTTCCACACAATACGGTTAACCCTTTGTTACAGCAAGCCGGTGAGATTGACAACCTCACTGTTTTGTTGGGGCAAAGTACTTTGGTTGCGTTGTGCAGGTTCCACGTTGGCGCCGGAATCTCTGGTGTTGCGCCGCACTACATCCCGCCGCCATCAACCTTCAACGTGCTTCTTGACTCCTACTGGTTCGATTAAACCTTGGTTTCTTACTGAGGGAAACTTGCCGCTGTGCGCATCACACCTTCCTCTTGGGGTTCCCAACGGACGTGTCAACTACACGCATCAAACATAAACAACATATATGATAGATTGATAATCAACTTGACATAGTATTCAATATTCATCGGATCCCAACAAACACAACATGTAGCATTACCAATAGATGATCTTGATCATGATAGGCAGCTCACAAGATCTAACATGATAGCACAATGAGGAGAAGTCAACCATCTAGCTACTGCTATGGACCCATAGTCCAGGGGTGAACTACTCACACATCGATCCGGAGGCGATCATGGTGATGAAGAGACCTCCGGGAGATGATTCCCCTCTCCGGCAGGGTGCCGGAGGCGATCTCCTGAATCCCCCGAGATGGGATTGGCGGCGGCGACGTCTCTGGAAGGTTTTCCGTATCGTGGCTCTCGGTACTGGGGTTTTCGCGACGAAGGCTTTAAGTAGGCGGAAGGGTAGGTTTAGGGGCGACACGAGGGGCCCACACAACAGGGCGGCGCGGCCCCACCCTTGGCCGCGCGGCCCTGGTGTGGCGTCGCCTCGTCGCCCCAATTCGTAATCCTTTCGGTCTTCTGGAAGCTTCGTGCAAAAATAAGACCCTGGGCGTTGATTTCGTCCAATTCCGAGAATATTTCCTTTGTAGGATTTCTGAAACCAAAAACAGCAAAAAACAGCAACTGACTTTTCGGCATCTCGTCAATAGGTTAGTGCCAGAAAATGCATAATAATCTTATATTTACTAATTGGAGGCACCATAAAAGACTCCACGTTAATCCACATCATCAGAATAATTAAGACACTTAGATCTAAAATTTAAGGTTAGGATTAATCTAGAGAGTCATGATTTATAATGCAATCGTATGGTACATAAGAAGTTAGGTTGACACGAGGTTACATTTATATGGCAGTCCGGAAGCGTCCAAATAAATATACCCACCAGTCAAGAAGATTTATGGAGAGTCCCTGAGATGTACGATGAATATGTAGACTACCGTCCAATAAGCTACCGACATAAATCTAAACAAACTTCTTGAGGCTTATCAGGTTGCTTTAAAAAAAGGGCGTGTCTAGCGGGCGGCCGCGTGCCAAACTGTCGTCACGAGCGCTCACTCTAGCTAAAAGAAAAAAACTCAACCCACCCCGGTCTGTATCTTCCCCATCCTGAATCGGCTACCACCAAGCCCCGCTCCAGCCACGCGCGCCGCCGCGACCACCTGCGCTCGCCGCCGGACGCTGACCTCCCTTCCATCACGGGTGCTCCCTGCAGGCTCCAGCGAGCGCGCCGGCCGCCGGCCAGGTTCCCCTTCTCCCTCTGCACGAGCTCCGCGTCTGAATCTCCGTCGCCGTCTTCTTCTTGCAGTCCCGCCCAGCCGCCAGCTTTCCCATGCGACCCCACGCCTCTCCCGACAGATGAAGCTCCTCCACGCCGTAATCTCGCTCCAGCATATGGCACCTAGTCCAGCGCGACCAGCCGCCTTGGCGTGCAGCTCCCCAGCCTCGAGCTCGGGCTAGAGGCTAGAGCACACGCCTCGATTCGGCAACAGTGGAGGTCGGCTGTCCAGCGCTCAAGCGGTGGAGCTCTCGCGGCGGCCTGGGCCAGGCGGCGCAGCGCAGCGGTCAGCCAGCACAGGGATGGCCGGGGCTAGAGGGGATGGCCGGGGGCAGGGGCAGGTTGTGCGGTTGGGGAAGAAAGCGACGGGAAAAAGAGGAAAATCAGGGAAAAAGAAAGAAAAGTGGGTCCCTGTGTAAGATAGTTACTGCTTGCCTAATAATACAATTTGTTTCCTAAATCACATGATAAGTTGCTTAAATTATACTCGGGCACCAAAGTTGCTCTGACATGCATTAGAGTTGCTCTGTTAGGGTCCGAAGTTGCTCCGCAGGTACCAAAAATTGTATCCTCGGGCACCAAAGTTGCTCTCACGGGCACCACCGTTGCTCTGACATGCATTAGAGTTGCTCTGTTAGGGTCCGAAGTTGCTCTGCAAGGTACCAAAAATTGTATCCCCGGGCACCAAGTTGCTCTGACGGGCACCAACATTGCTCTGTCACGCATTAGAGTTGGTCTGCAGGGTACCAAAAATGCACTTCCGGCCACCATAGTTATGTTGTCGGGCACGAATGTTGTTGTGACGGGCGCTAACAGTTCATCATCGCTCACTAGAATCACGCCGTCGACAACAAAAATGCCCTAGGCACCAAAATTTCCCTTCGACGCCAAAGCCGCGTGGTAAGGCACCAAAGTTGCTCTGACATGTATTAGAGTTGCTCTGTCAGGGTACAAGTTGCTCTGCAGGGTACAAAAAATTACGTCGGCGGGCACAAAAATTGCCCTTTCGTAGAATCACAATGTTGGTATAAAAAATTTCCTGGGCACCAAACTTGCCTTTTCGACCCCAAAGTTGCTCCGACGAGCACCAATGTTACTCTGACATGCATTAGAGTTGCTCTGTTAAGGTTCGAAGTTGCTTTGCAGGGTACCGAAATTGCATCGTCGGGCACCAAATTTGTTCTAACGGGCACCAATATTGCTCGGTTATGCATTAGAGTTGCTCTGCGGGGTACCAAAAATTACGTCGTAAGGCACAAAAGTAACTCTGACGGGAAAAGCTGCGCTTTCAGCCACCACAATTATGTCTCGTAAGGCACCAAAGTAGCTCCGACGGCGCTAAAAGTTGACCGTCGCTCACTAGAATCACGCCGACGGCACCAAAATGTCTCGTAAGGCACCAAAGTAGCTCTGACGGGCACCAAACTTGCGCTTTCGGCCACCATAATTATGTTGTCGAGCACTAAAATTGCTGTAACGGTGCTAAAAGTTGATCGTCGCTCACTAGAATCACGTCGTCGGCACCGAAATTCCTTCGAGCATCATAGTTGCTCTGTAGGGTACCAAAAATTGCATCGTTATAAGCACAAAATTTGTTTTGACAGATACCAAAATTCATGCAGGATCATGGCTGCGATGCCAGGCACCGAAGTTGTTCTGACGGGCACTATAATTGCATCGTCATGCACCAAAGTTGCGATATCAGGCACCATAATTGCATCGTTATACACCGAAGTTGCTCCTTTGGGTATCGGAATTGCTCCGGCGGAGATCCAAAGTTGCATCGTTATACACCAAAGTTGCTCCGTAAGGCACCAAAGTTGCACCGTCAGCCACCAAAGTTACTATGTCGGAAACCAAAATTGTGCCACTAGCCGTTAGGTACCAAAGTTGCTCGATCAGAAACCAAAATTGTGCTATTAGGTACCAAAGTTGCTCTGTCGGGGTCTAAAGTTGCACCATGAGACACCAAATTTGCTCCGTCGAAAACCAAACAATTGTGCCGTTAGGCACTAACATATGGCTCTTAAGTATATAACAAGAACTGGAAGTTTGGGAGACAACTTCATGATAGATTAAGAGAAGGCTGAATCAGAAAAAAAATTGTGATTAATGTGCTTTCCTCTGTGATGAATGAAAGACTAAAGGTTAACAGATGGCTCTTGCGTATATAAAGAGAACTAGAAGGACTAAAGTGCAAAACATTGGAAGAGATAAGATTCTACAGCATTTCTCCGATCCAGTGCGGTTCGTGAGGCTTCAACAGCCCAGCCTGGAATAATCGAAAGCGGGGAGTGGAGGCCTCCATGTGCGACGCCTCCATTCCGCAGGCCTCCCTAGCTCCACGTCTCGGCTTCCTCTCCCCTAGCCAGCGTCAGGCCAAGGCGTCGCGACTCCATTTCCAACCCCACGTCGCCGCACCCTCCATCGCGTTGGGGTCCTGCCTCCCGACCCGGTCGCCGGCGGCGCGCTAAGATCCGTGGGCGTGACCCAGCGGCATCGCGGACGCGGCCCTGACATCACCTTCGTCGCGCGTTGGAGCACGGAGCAGACGCGCTAGGAGCAAGGCCGGTGGAGGGAATGAGGTGCTCCTAGGAGCAGGCGGCGATCGGAACGGGCTAGCCGGGGAGCAGGACCAGGGCGGTGCACGCCGGCGTCAGTGATGTAAAGGGGGAGATGCGGTGCCGGAATCTAGGGAAAGGAAGAAGGTGGATCGGGGGTTCTTTATGGGGTTGACCGGGTCCAGTAGGTTGTTTTGTGCGTCGACAACATGATCCGCTTCCGAGTCCCGACAAAAACTCACCTGATGGGAGGAACCCAGGATCGTGCGGCCAGAACTGTGAGCGCTCGGCGCGTCCATTTGGCACGCGCGTGCCGGGAAGAATTTAGGTTAAAAAAATGCTGATCGTGTAAGGCCGGCACAATAGTAACGAGATGGATCGGCTCCAATCGCCGTACGCCCGTACGTCCGCGGTCGCTTCCTCCTGAAATTCCGCCGTGCCTCCTCTTCTCCTTAGGATACGTGGATCAAGTGTATCAGTTCACCTCCTCACTACGTAGATGGCAGCTGGATGCATAGATCGGTCACATGTTGTTCTATGCCGCCGGCTCAGCTTGATTTATTCCTGCCATTAAAGCTGGCAACTTCCTCCTAGAGTCTATATTGCCATTGCGTTAGAGATAATCTGGTAAGGATTTGTATTGATCCGATCATATTCAGAAGGTAAGGACAAAGCTATGCAGTTTTATAACCATGTACTCTCCATCCATGAATAAGTTTACCTTTAATTTTGCCTTAGTTAAACTTTCTTTAGTTGACTAATTCTGTAGAAACAACTAATAGCATTTATAAAGGCAAATTATTATCGCTAGATTCATCTTGGCATATAGTAAAATAATATAGTAATTTAACAACACATGTGTAGCTATTTCTGTAAAAAGTTGGTTAAAGTAAAATATGTTTGACTTCCGAAAGAAAAAAATGTACACTTATTCGGGGCGGAGGGAATATGTTTTAAATTATTTTTCTGATGTATTTCCTGAGAGAATGATCCTTCCCATCTTCCCTCAAAAAGTACCAATTAATACTACTCTCTCTGTTCTATAAAAGTTGTACTTCCTCCGGTTCATATTAATTGACTCTAATATGAATGTATCTAGAACTAAAATATGTCTAGATACATCCATACTGAAGTCAATTAATATGAATCGGAGGGAGTACTATATTTATAAATTTGAATGTATCTAGATGCTAAATGGTGTTTAGATACATTCAAATTTAGAAAATGTTAAGACAAGTTTTTATAAGACGGAGGGAGTATTATCTATGTTCAGGAGTTGTTACATTTCTGATTTACTCAGTTATTCCACCACAGGTCAACTGTTAGTTTACTTATTCAGTTTATGTTCAATGTTACATGAAGGGCAAAGTTCAGTAAAATTCTTCAGGTTTGCATGGTGACATTGGATTCAACAAAGAAGGGATGTTTATTTGTTGTCAATTGTTTGAGGTAATACCTATTTAATACTGCTTTTGAAAGATATTCCCCACACGTTATGTATTACGGGAAGTTTTGTTTCTGCATCTTTTTGATTTGCACCATACAAATATAAATATGGGTGAGTATCCAGAAAGCTAAATGATACATAGAGTGCAAGTACAATATGCATAAAAGAGCTGATGATTCTACTTGACCACTTAATCGTATCGATTCAATGTAAATAATGCAAACAACAATAGCATAATGGTTATCAGTATGTGAGTACATGGATGCTGGTAATTTAGTCAATATGTGTTTCACACACGTAGAAGAAAAGGCTAGCACACATAGTGTAAGTTTTTAAGATTTACGGAGTACACATTTTTAGAACCACAATCGACTTTAGTGACTAATATTTCCTAATCAAATACTTTCCTTTTCCTTTTCTTTGCTTATCAATAAATAACTCACATTGTGTCCTTTTTTTTGTAAGGAATCACCAAAAATTGTTGCATCTAAAATTTACAATGTTTTAGATACATCCCGTTTGAAAGGTATGCACGTTTCATTATTTCTTCAGATGCTTAACTACTTAAGTATATTGCAGTAATATTATTTTTTGAATCATTCAATGCAAACATTCACAATTGCACTTTTATATTTAAAAAATAAATAACCTACAAGCCTCATTGGAAGGTAAAAAATGAGGGATGCTGAAAGATCTGTTCGGAATAGTCGCGGAGAAATAGCATCAACCCAGTTGTTGGCATTGCCTGATGTCAGATGCACATCATCCAAGGAACACATTTTCACAAGGTTTTTTCATAAAATCTTGCATATATTTATTTTTATGACCCTTCATATCAAACAATTGATTTTTATCTATCAATGAACTTCCACTTTAACATGTATTTATAATTTTCAGAAATTAATTTAACTTGGAAAAGAATTAAAATCTTCACCTCAAAATGCAAGCTCAACCTCAGATGCGTCAATTCGCTAAAATGGAGTGAAGATGGACAGTACTAAGTGAAGCAATAAACAATCTCATTGATGTATCATCTTGAGCACATGGGCATATAATCCGTAAGGATCAATGTTCATATATTTGAATTTATTTTCATATATTTAACAAAGAAATTTTTCCAACGTTTGCTGTTTGGGCTTTATTTCACTGCCAACTTTCTTTCTAATATCCACATGAATAGAGCTGGAAAAACCTTATAAAAACATGGTTGTAACTCCTGGCCCCATGTTTGTTCAGGTGTTCCATAGAATAACACGATTATGTGCATCATGGTACTCTCCGCATTGTCTAACAATTATGCACTACAATTAAGAAACTACTGCACCTTTTTTAGACATATGCATAATATCTTTCTCTTATTACCATTTTTATATTGCAGCTTTACTCATTGTGTCCAAAGAAATAAATTCACTTAATATACTTAAATGTAAGAATTTGAGAGCTAACAAATTTTTAGCATTTTAATTTCTGCACGAGCTTTGTCCGATTTTCTCGGATTAACCTTTTAAAGCGAAATACATATGCTATTAGAAAGTGAAATTATGTGACGTTGTGTTTAAAATAAAAAACAATACTCATTAGAAAGTCTGTTAAATAATTATATTATTTTTATTTTTATTTTTATTATTAATTTTGTGTTTAACAAAAAGAAATCTACTAATGTATTTGAAATAACCTAGCCCGTGCGGTGGCACGGGTTGACGGCTAGTGACATATAATGTGTATAAAACATGTGAGTATCATCATAAAAGTAGCATGGAACATAAGAAATTATAGATACGTTTGAGACGTATCAAGCATCCCCAAGCTTAGTTCCTACTCGCCCTCAAGTAGGTAAACGATAACAAAGATAATTTCTGAAGTGACATGCGATCATAATCTTGATCAATACTATTGTAAAGCATATGAGATGAATGCAGCGAATCGAAGCAATGGTGAAGGCAATGAGTAAACAAATGAATGATATAGCAAAGACTTTTCATGAATAGTACTTTCAAGACAAGCATCAATAAGACATGCATAAGAGTTAACTCATAAAGCAATAAATTCTTAGTAAAGGCATTGAAGCAACACAAAGGAAGATATAAGTTTCAGCGGTTGCTTTCAACTTCAACATATTTATCTCATGGATAATTTTCAACACAAAGTAATATAACAAGTGCAATAGGTAAACATGTAAGAATCAATGCACACAGTTGATACAAGTGTTTGCTTCTAAGATAGAAGGAAGTAGGTAAACTGACTCAACATAAAGTAGAAGATAGGCCCTTCGCAGAGGGAAGCATGTATTACTATATTTGTGCTAGAGCTTTTCATTTTGAAAACATAGAAACAATTTTGTCAACGGTAGTAATAAATCATATGTGTTATGTATCAGACATCCTATAAGTTGCAAGCCTCATGCATAGTATACCAATAGTGCTCGCACCTTGTCCTAATTAGCTTGGATTAACATGGATTATCATTGCATAGCATATGTTTCAACCAAGTGTCATAAAGGGGTACCTCTATGCCGCCTGTACAAAGGTCTAAGGAGAAAGTTCGCATTGGATTTCTCGCTTTTGATTATTCTCAACTTAGACATCCATACCGGGACAACATAGACAACAGATAATGGACTCCTCTTTTAATGCATAAGCATTCAACAACGGATAATATTCTCATAAGAGATTGAGGATTAATTGTCCAAACTGAAACTTCCACCATGGATCATGGCTTTAGTTAGCGGCCCAATGTTCTTCTCTAAAATATGCATACTCAAACCATTTGATCATGAAAATCGTCCTTACTTCAGACAAGACGAACATGCATAGCAACTCACATGATATTCAACAAAGGTATAATAGTTGATGGCGTCCCCGTAAACATGGTTACCGCTCAACAAGCAACTTATTAAGAAATAAGATACATAGCTACATATTCTTCACCACAATAGTTTTTAAGGCTATTTTCCCATGAGCTATATATTGCAAAGACAAAGGAATGAAGTTTTAAAGGTAGCACTCAAGTAATTTACTTTCGAATGGCAGAGAAATACCATGTAGTAGGTAGGTATGGTGGACACAAATGGCATAGTTTTGGCTCAAGGATTTGGATGCACGAGAAGAATTCCTCTCAATACAAGGCTAGGCTAGCAAGGTTGTTTGAAGCAAACTCAAGTATAAAACGGTGCATCAAAGCTTACATATGAACGTATTGTAAGCATTATAAGACTTTACATCGTCTCGTTGTTCAAACACCTTAACCAGAAAATATCTAGACTCTAGAGACCAATCATGCAAACCAAATTTTAACAAGCTCTATGTAGTTCTTCATTAATAGGTACAAAGTACATGATGCAAGAGCTTAAACATGATCTATATGAGCACAACAATTGCCAAGTATCAAATTATTCAAGACATTATACCATTTACCACATGCGGCATTTTCCGTTTCCAACCATATAACAATGAACGAAGCAGTTTCAACCTTCGCCATGAACATTAAAAATAAAGCTAAGAACATATGTGCTTATACGAAATAGCGGAGCGTGTCTCTCTCCCAAACAAAGAATGCTAGGATCCGATTTTATTCAAACAAAATAAAAATAAAAACAAACAAACGCTTCAAGTAAAGCGCATAAGATGTGACGGAATAAAAATATAGTTTCACTAGAGGTGACCTCATAAGTTGTCAATGAAGAAGGGATGCCTTGGGCATCCCCAAGCTTAGATGCTTGAGTCTTATTAAAATATGCAGGGATGAACCACGGGGGCATCCCCAAGCTTAGACTTTTCACTCTTCTTGATCATATTGTATCATCCTCCTCTCTTGACCCTTGAAAACTTCCTCCACACCAAACTCAAAACAATCTCATTAGAGGGTTAGTGCATAATTGAAAATTCATATATTCAGAGGTGACATAATCATTCTTAACACTTCTGGAAATTGCACAAAGCTACTGAAAGTTAATGGAACAAAGAAATCCATCAAACATAGCAAAACAGGCAATGCGAAATAAAAGGCAGAATCTGTCAAAACAGAACAGTCCGTAAATACGAATTTTTTAGAGGCACTGGGCTTGCTCAGATGAAAATTCCCAAATTGAATGAAAGTTGCGTACATATATGAGGATCACGCACGTAAATTGGCAGATTTTTCTAAATTTTCTACAGCAGGGGCGGCTGAATTTTGTGACAGCAAGAAATCTGTTCCTGTGCAGTAATCCAAATCTAGTATTGACTTTACTATCAAAGACTTTACTTGGCACAACAATGCAATAAAATAAATATAAGGTGAGGTTTCTACAGTAGTAACAACTTCCAAGACTCAAATATAAAACAAAAGTGCAGAAGTAAAATAATGGGTTGTCTCCCATAAGCGCTTTTCTTTAACGACTTTCAGCTAGGCGCAGAAAGTGTTTTTTTTCTCGCGGGCACGCGAAAGGCGTGCCATATCTTTATAGAAGGGAGCAACAAAAATACAAGAAACCAAAGGGCGATGCAAACATCAGCCCTCGGTCAACCCACACACACACCCAAAGAAAAAACTAAAGGGCTACTCTCGCAACATGACTCTCCGCTCCCCTCCCCTCGCGGCCCACCAAAGGCCAAACTCCTGTAGGACTGAGTCTATGATCTGTGCCGTGGACAACTGTCTCTCTAAGTTTCCGAACACACGGGAATTCCTTTGCTTCCATAGCGTCCAAGCAATGAGCAGGACGAACGTGTCAAAACCTTTCCTGTCCTCCCTCCGCAGCCTCTTCCTCGCCTCCATCCACCATCTCTCTAGGTTCGTATTCTCCTGCGGCTCCTGCAGCTGCAAACCCATCCTTCTCAGACAGCCAAACCAAACCATCTTGGCATAAGGGCACCGCGAAAGGATATGATCAACATTATCCTCCTCCTGAAGGCAAGTGGCGCAAGAATCAGGGCGATCCTGTAAGCCATGCCTCGCTCTCCTGTCCGAGGTCCATAGCCTACGTCTCATCGCCAGCCAGCCAAAGATTTTGCACTTTAGAGGTGCAAAAGATCCCCAAATTGGCTTGGCCATACTCCATGTGACCCTGCCTTGGCAGAGCATGTTGTAGGTCGCACTAGCAGTATTGATGGCGTGTATTTCACACGTTCGTTGGGCAACCCCAAGAGGAAGGTATGATGCGCACAGCAGCAAGTTTTCCCTCAGAAAGAAACCAAGGTTTATCGAACCAGGAGGAGCCAAGAAGCACGTTGAAGGTTGATGGCGGCGGGATGTAGTGCGGCGCAACACCAGGGATTCCGGCGCCAACGTGGAACCCGCACAACACAACCAAAGTACTTTGCCCCAACGAAACAAGTGAGGTTGTCAATCTCACCGGCTTGCCGTAACAAAGGATTAACCGAATTGTGTGGAAGATGATTGTTTGCAGAGAAAACAAGTAAAAACAAGTATTGCAGCAGATTTGTATTTCAAGTATTAAAAGAATGGACCGGGGTCCACAGCTCACTAGAGGTGTCTCTCCCATAAGATAAAAGCATGTTGGGTGAACAAATTACAGTCGGGCAATTGACAAATAGAGAGGGCATAACAATGCACATACATGTCATGATAAGTATAGTGAGATTTAATTGGGCATTACGACAAAGTACATAGACCGCCATCCAATTGCATCTATGCCTAAAAAGTCCACCTTCAGGTTATCGTCCGAACCCCTTCCAGTATTAAGTTGCAAAGCAACAGACAATTGCATTAAGTATGGTGCGTAATGTAATCAACAACTACATCCTCGGACATAGCGCCAATGTTTTATCCCTAGTGGCAACAAGACAAAGACAACCTTAGAACTTTCTGTCACCGTCCCGTGTGTCAATGCGTGCATGAACCCACTATCGAGCATAAATACGCCTCTTGGAGTTAAAAGCAAAAACTTGGCCAGAGCCTCTACTAGTAACGGAGAGCATGCAAGATCATAAACAACACATATGTAATAACTTGATAATTAACATAACATGGTATTCTCTATCCATCGGATCCCGACAAACACAACATAGAGTATTACGGATAGATGATCTTGATCATGTTAGGCAGCTCACAAGATCCAACAATGAAGCACAATGAGGAGAAGACAACCATCTAGCTACTGCTATGGACCCATAGTCCAGGGGTGAACTACTCACTCATCACTCCGGAGGCGACCATGGCGGTGTAGAGTCCTCCGGGAGATGAATCCCCTCTCCGGCAGGGTGCCGAGGAGATCTCCGTAATCCCCCGAGATGGGATCGGCGGCGGCGGCGTCTCGGCAAGGTTTTCCGTATCGTGTTTTTCCGCCTCGGGGTTTCGCGACGGAGGCTTTAAGTAGGCGGAAGGGCGAGTCGGGGGCCGACGAGGGGCCCACACCACAGGGCGGCGCGGGCCCCCTTGGCCGCGTCGCCTTGTGGTTTGGCCACCTCGTGGCCCCACTTCGTATGCTCTTCGGTCTTCCGGAAGGTTCGTGGCGAAATAGGCCCCCGGGTCTTCGTTTCGTCCAATTCCGAGAATATTTCGTTACTAGGATTTCTGAAACCAAAAACGAGTAAAAACGAGAACCGGCACTTCGGCATCTTGTTAATAGGTTAGTTCCGGAAAATGCACGAATATGACATAAAGTGTGCATAAAACATGTAGGTATCATCAATAATATGGCATAGAACATAAGAAATTATCGATACGTCGGAGACGTATCAAGCATCCCCAAGCTTAGTTCTCGCTCGTCCCGAGCAGGTAAAACGATAACAAAGATAATTTCGAAGTGATATGCCATCATAACCTTGATCATACTATTTGTAAACATATGTAGTGGATGCAGCGATCAAAACAATGGTAATGACATGAGTAAACAAGTGAATCATAAAGCAAAGACTTTTCATGAATAGTACTTCAAGACAAGCATCAATAAGTCTTGCATAAGAGTTAACTCATAAAGCAATAAATCAAAGTAAAGGTATTGAAGCAACACAAAGGAAGATAAAGTTTCAGCGGTTGCTTTCAACTTGCAACATGTATATCTCATGGATAATTGTCAACATAGAGTAATATAACAAGTACAATATGCAAGTATGTAAGAATCAATGCACAGTTCACACAAGTGTTTGCTTCTTGAGGTGGAGAGAGATAGGTGAACTCGACTCAACATAAAAGTAAAAAAGAATGGTCCTTCAAAGAGGAAAGCATCGATTGCTATATTTGTGCTAGAGCTTTTATTTTGAAAACATGAAACAATTTTGTCAATGGTAGTAATAAAGCATATGAGTTATGTAAATTATATCTTACAAGTTGCAAGTCTCATGCATAGTATACTAATAGTGCCCGCACCTTGTCCTAATTAGCTTGGACTACCGGATCTTTGCAATGCACATGTTTTAACCAAGTGTCACAATGGGGTACCTCCATGCCGCCCGTACAAAGGTCTAAGGAGAAAGCTCGCATTTTGGATTTCTCGCTTTTGATTATTCTCAACTTAGACATCCATACCGGGACAACATGGACAACGTGATAATGGACTCCTCATTAATGCATAAGCATGTGGCAACAATTATTATTCTCATATGAGATTGAGGATATGTGTCCAAAACTCGAAACTTCCACCATGAATCATGGCTTTATTTAGCGGCCCAAAGTTCTTCTCTAACAATATGCATGCTCCAACCATAAAGGTGGTAGATCTCTCTTACTTCAGACAAGACGGACATGCATAGCAACTCACATGATATTCAACAAAGAATAGTTGATGGCGTCCCCAGAAACATGGTTATCGCACAACAAGCAACTTAATAAGAGATAAAATGCATAAGTACATATTCAATACCACAATAGTTTTTAAGCTATTTGTCCCATGAGCTATATATTGCAAAGGTGAATGATGGAATTTTAAAGGTAGCACTCAAGCAATTTACTTTGGAATGGCGGATAAATACCGTGTAGTAGGTAGGTATGGTGTACACAAATGGCATAGTGGTTGGCTCAAGGATTTTGGATGCATGAGAAGTATTCCCTCTCGATACAAGGTTTAGGCTAGCAAGGTTATTTGAAACAAACACAAGTATGAACGGTACAGCAAAACTCACATAAAAGACATATTGTAAACATTATAAGACTCTACACCGTCTTCCTTGTTGTTCAAAACTCAATACTAGATATTATCTAGACTCTAGAGAAACCAAATATGCAAACCAAATTAGCAAGCTCCAAGTGTTTCTTCATTAATGGGTGCAAAGTATATGATGCAAGAGCTTAAACATGAGCACAACAATTGCCAAGTATCAAATTATCCAATACATTTTAGAATTACTACATGTAGCATTTTCCAATTCCAACCATATAACAATTTAACGAAGATGAAACTTCGCCATGAATACTATGAGTAGAGCCTAAGGACATACTTGTCCATATGCTACAGCGGAGCGTGTCTCTCTCCCATAAAGTGAATGCTAGGATCCATTTTATTCAAACAAAACAAAAAACAAAAACAAACCGACGCTCCAAGCAAAGTACATAAGATGTGACGGAATAAAAATATAGTTTCAGGGGAGGAACCCGATAATGTTGTCGATGAAGAAGGGGATGCCTTGGGCATCCCCAAGCTTAGACGCTTGAGTCTTCTTATAATATGCAGGGGTGAACCACCGGGGCATCCCCAAGCTTAGAGCTTTCACTCTCCTTGATCATATTGCATCATACTCCTCTCTTGATCCTTGAAAACTTCCTCCACACCAAACTCGAAACAACTCATTAGAGGGTTAGTGCATAATAAAAATTAACATGTTCAGAGGTGACACAATCATTCTTAACACTTCTGGACATTGCATAAAGCTACTGGACATTAATGGATCAAAGAAATTCATCCAACATAGCGAAAAAGACAATGCGAAATAAAAGGCAGAATCTGTCAAAACAGAACAGTCCGTAAAGATGGATTTTATTAGGCCACCAGACTTGCTCAAATGAAAATGCTCAAATTGAATGAAAGTTGCGTACATATCTGAGGATCATGCACGTAAATTGGCTTAATTTTCTGAGCTACCTACAGGGAGGTAGACCCAGATTCGTGACAGCAAAGAAATCTGGAACTGCACAGTAATCCAAATCTAGTATCAACCTTTCTATCAAAGACTTCACTTGGCACAACAAAACATAAAACTAAGATAAGGAGAGGTTGCTACAGTAGTAAACAACTTCCAAGACACAAATATAAAACAAAAATACTGTAGTAAAAACATGGGTTGTCTCCCATAAGCGCTTTTCTTTAACGCCTTTCAGCCTAGGCGCGGAAAGTGTATATCAAGTAACATCGAAGGGTGGTGCACCTACAGCGGGGTTTGGAGTTTTCTCAACCATGCATAGTATATTGGATACATAAGTTTCAGCGTCTCCCTTCTCATTAGTCTTGAGCTTGCTACTCTCATCGAACAAATTTTCAGGAACAAGCCAAGCATAATTATGTTCTAGTGCATCATTCATAGCTAGGAGTTTACATGGTATTGGTGCTTTGATCTCCCCACCTTCATTAGCATTATTAGTGTACCTTATCCTATCCATATCCATTTTTTCAAGGAGACCAACAAAATTAGTATGAGAACCAAGCATATTAAATTTAGCGAAGACCTTTCTAGCCTCTCTTGCTAGACCACCAAATTCTCTAAGAAGGGTTTCTAAAACAAAATCTTTCCTTTCCCCTCTTCCAAATCACCAAGTGTAAGAAACATGTGTTGGATTATAGGATTGAGATTAACAAATTTAGTTTCCAACAAGCGAACTAAAGCAAGCAGCAGCAATTTCATAAGTAGGAGCAAGTTCTACCAAGTGTCTATCTTCAAAATCTTCAACGGTACTAACATGGGTGAAAAATTCTTCTATATTGTTCCTCCCAATTATAGACCCTTGTCCTACCGGTATGTTTTTTGTGGTAAAATTAAAAGGAAACATGATGAGTAAAGTAAATGCAAGTAAACTAATTTTTTTGTGTTTTTGATATAGAGTGCAAGACAGTAAATAAAGTAAAGCTAGCAACTAATTTTTTTTGTGTTTTGATATAAGTGCAGCAAACAAAGTAGTAAATAAAATAAAGCAAGACAAAAACAAAGTAAAGAGATTGAGAAGTGGAGACTCCCTTGCAGCGTGTCTTGATCTCCCCGACAACGGCGCCGTGAAAATATGCTTGATGGCGTGTATTTCACACGTTCGTTGGGCAACCCCAAGAGGAAGGTATGATGCGCACAGCGAAGCAAGTTTTCCCTCGTAAAGAAACCAAGGTTTATCGAACCAGGAGGAGCCAAGAAGCACGTTGAAGGTTGATGGCGGCGGGATGTAGTGCGGCGCAACACCAGGGATTCCGGCGCCAACGTGGAACCCGCACAACACAACCAAAGTACTTTGCCCCAACGAAACAAGTGACGTTGTCAATCTCACCGGCTTGCTCGTAACAAATGATTAACCGAATTGTGTGGAAGATGATTGTTTGCGGAGAAAACAAGTAAAAACAAGTATTGCAGCAGATTTGTATTTCAAGTATTAAAAGAATGGACCGGGGTCCACAGCTCACTAGAGGTGTCTCTCCCATAAGATAAAAGCATGTTGGGTGAACAAATTACAGTCGGGCAATTGACAAATAGAGAGGGCATAACAATGCACATACATGTCATGATAAGTATAGTGAGATTTAATTGGGCATTACGACAAAGTACATAGACCGCCATCCAACCGCATCTATGCCTAAAAAGTCCACCTTCAGAGTTATCGTCCGAACCCCTTCCAGTATTAAGTTGCAAAGCAACGTACAATTGCATTAAGTATGGTGCGTAATGTAATCAACAACTACATCCTCGGACATAGCGCCAATGTTTTATCCCTAGTGGCAACAAAGACAAAGACAACCTTAGAACTTTCTCGTCACTCGTCCCGTGTGTCAATGCAGGCATGAACCCACTATCGAGCATAAATACTCCCTCTTGGAGTTAAAAGCAAAAACTTGGCCAGAGCCTCTACTAGTAACGGAGAGCATGCAAGATCATAAACAACACATATGTAATAACTTGATAATTAACATAACATGGTATTCTCTATCCATCGGATCCCTACAAACACAACATAGAGTATTACAGATAGATGATCTTGATCATGTTAGGCAGGTCACAAGATCCAACAATGAAGCACAATGAGGAGAAGACAACCATCTAGCTACTGCTATGGACCCATAGTCCAGGGGTGAACTACTCACTCATCACTCCGGAGGCGACCATGGCGGTGTAGAGTCCTCCGGGAGATGAATCCCCTCTCCGAGCAGGTGCCGAGGAGATCTCCGTAATCCCCCGAGATGGGATCGGTGGCGGCGTCTCGGCAAGGTTTTCCGTATCGTGGTTTTTCCGCCTCGGGGTTTCGCGACGGAGGCTTTAAGTAGGCGGAAGGGCAGCAGTCGGGGGCCGACGAGGGGCCCACACCACAGCGGCGGCGCGGGCCCCCTTGGCCGCGCCGCCTTGTGGTTTGGCCACCTCGTGGCCCCACTTCGTATGCTCTTCGGTCTTCCGGAAGGTTCGTGGCGAAATAGGCCCCGGGTCTTCGTTTCGTCCAATTCCGAGAATATTTTGTTACTAGGATTTCTGAAACCAAAAACAGCAGAAAACAAAGAATCGGCACTTCGGCATCTTGTTAATAGGTTAGTTCCAGAAAATGCACGAATATGACATAAAGTGTGCATAAAACATGTAGGTATCATCAATAATATGGCATAGAACATAAGAAATTATCGATACGTCGGAGACGTATCAAGTATACAGGCTGGACGCTGACCCTTTCCAAGTAATCTGGTCCGGCGTGTTGCCATTGCGAGGTACTCTCTCCAAATGCTCCCAAAGCAGGGTGCATTGCATCCACCCATCAATGGATAGCTCTCCAGAAACATCCGAAAGCCACGAATCCTCATGTAGGGCCTCACTCACCTTCCTAGTGTTCCTCCTTCTCGTTGGGACCAAAGCCGCCACCTCTGGGGCGATCTCATCCACGTTTCTCCCATTAATCCATCTATCTCTCCAGAAGAGAGTGTTCGCGCCATCTCCTATAGTGAACCTCGCCAAGGTCTGAAATACTTCATTAGCTTCCGAGTCATTGATGGCGGGTAGCCCCTGCCAAGGTCTCAATGGATCCGTGCGCCTCAACCAGCACCACCTCACTCTGAGGGCCAGGCCCTGTAAGCGCAGGTCCTTCACTCCAAGACCTCCAAACTGAGTCGGTCTGCATATGTTCTCCCATGCCACCAGACATTGGCCTCCATTGACCTCCTTTTTACCGGCCCAAAAGAATGCTCTCATCCATTTGACCAATTCATCAATAACCCAGACTGGCGCCTCCGCAACCATCAGTTGGTGTATAGGCCGCACACTTATGACCGATTTGATGAGTATAAGCCTCCCCGATTTCTGGATCATCCTTCTTTGCCAAGCCGGAACACAGTGTATGACTTGGTCAATCATCGGCTGCCACTCCGCCTTTGTTAGGGGCCTCAGCGCAAGTTGCATGCCAAGGTATTTGATGGGAAAGCCCACAACCTCACACCCTAGCTTCTCTGCCACTCTCTCGGCATCCCCCTCTTGTTCTCGAATGAGCGTGGCGGAGGTCTTCCTGTAGTTTACGCACAGCCCTGAGGCCTCTCCAAACACCTGTAAAATGGCCTTGACCGCCTCCAGCTCGAAACTCAGCGGTTTGCAGAAGATTACCACATCATCAGCATAAACCGAGATTTTCTGCAGCTGTGTGATCCCTGCTAGGTTGGAAAACAGTTGTCTCTCCACGACCTTTTTAATTGCCGCTGTCAGAACCTCCATAGCCGCCACAGAAAGCATAGGCGATGTGGGATCACCTTGCCTAAGGCCCCTCACATGGACAATTCTCCCTCCCGGAACTCCATTTACCAACACTCTAGTGTTCGCCGTATTGAGCAACAAGGAGACCCATTTTAGAAACCTCTCTCCAAAACCCATGCGCCGCAGCACCTCAAAGAGAAAACTCCAAGATATGGAGTCGAAAGCTCTAGTGAGATCAAGTTTGAGTAGCATTCCCGACTGCCTCTGTAGATTGATCTTTCTCGCCACTTGTCTCACTAGAATGAAGTTGTCGTGTAGGGACCTCCCCCTCACAAACACCGACTGGTTAGTGCTCACAACGTCTCCCAGCCTTTTCCTGAGCCTGTTGGCCATAACCTTGGAGAACAACTTTGCAAAGCTATGCACCAAGCTAATGGGGCAGTAGTCCTTCACCTCGGTGGCATCCGGTTTCTTGGGGATCAAGGTGATCAAAGCTCTATTAAGTCGGGCAAAGCCACGACCATCTCCCACGCTGAGTTTAAACAACCCAGCTAAGATGTCCCTCTTAATAACCGACCACGCTATCTGGTAGAAACCTCCTGTAAAACCATCCGGGCCAGGCGCCCGGTCCGGATGCAGGTCCTTGACCACCCCCATATCTCCTCCTCAGTGAACATGTCCTCCAGCTCATGTAAATCTGCTGTGGGGATCTCAAGTTCCTCCAAATTGATGGAGTGTTCTCTGGGTACTATCCGCCCCAGCAGCTGAGAGTATGCCTCTGTGAAGGCCTCCACTTTCCGCTCCTGATCTGTCACCAGCTCCTCTCCAATTTTTACTGAGGCAATGTGGTTTTTCACTCTTCTTCCATTAGCAACTGCATGGAAAAGTGCCGTGTTGGCATCTCCCTCTTTCAGCCAACGTATCCTCGATCTTTGTCTCGCCATTGTTCGCTCGAGCGAAGCAAGCCCCAATACAGAATGCTTGAGCATTCTCCTGAGCCAGCTCTCCATGGGGGTCAAAATGCGCCTTTCCTGGGCCACATCTAGGCGTAGGATCAGGGTGTTGGCGATCGCAATGTTTAACTTCACATTCCCCACTCTCTTTTGCCCCCAGGACTGCAGATACTCAGCAGCATTCCTGAAGAGCGCATCCAACCTCCGGAAGGGGTCTACAGTATCAGGGTCGCAAACCCAAGCCTCCTTAACCGCCTCATCAAACCCTTCCAGCTTAAGCCAGAAGCTCTCAAACTTGAACCTCCTCTTAGGTCTAATAGCCGCATTGAGAGCCAAGTGTAACGGTGCATGGTCCGATACCGATGATGATAGCCCTTGCAAGACCGAATCAAAGTGCTGCAAATCCCAATCCACCGAGACCAACACCCTATCAATACGGGTAAGGGTAGCTCTCTCCCTCTCATTACTCCAAGTGTAGGTCCTCCCATGCATGTAAAGATCCTTGAGCTCGTGCTCGTGCACGAAAGTCCTGAAGCGTTGCATCATGTTTCTATCTAAGTGCTCATTGTTCTTCTCCGAAGTGAATCAAGTATTATCAAGAGATGAAGCATCAACAAAGGGGTTTAGAGTTTTCTCAACTATGCATTGTATCTTATCTATGTAAGTTTCAGAGGCTCCTTTTTCCTTACTCTTAGGCTTGCTATTCTCATCAAACAAATTTTCAGGAACAAGCCAACCATAGTTATTTTCTAGAGCTTCATGCATTCCTAGGAGCTTGCAAGGTGTTGATGTCTTAATCTCCCCTTCACAATTAACTTTATTAGTGTACTTTAATCTATCTTTTTCCATTTTTTCAAGGGTACTAGCAAAGTTGGTATAAGAGCCAAGCATCTTATATTTAATAAAGACTTTTCTAGCCTCTCTTGCTACACCACCAAATTCTTTAAGAAGGGTTTCTAAGACAAAATCTTTCTTTTCTCCTTTGACGTGGGCATTACCCTTCGGGTAACCAATGTTGCCCTATCCGGTATTCCATAGTTGGAGGCCAATGGAGGCACTCGACGGCAAGATGGGCCACTAGGGCGGTGCAACGGAAGATTCCTTGAAGTACAAGACGCGGAAGGAGCCAAACAAGGAAAGTCTAGAGATAGATCTACTGTAAACCTAGTCGTACCCGATTAAGCCTCTTGAGACCTGGCCTCCTATATAAAGGCCAGGAGAGGGGCTGTCGAGGGACACAATCAATCTTAGCGATCTTAGCCTACAGAAGCTTAAAGCTAGGTCACCTTAGCGCTTAGCCATCTCGACGAGATCTCAGCCGAACTATTCGGCACCCCATTGTAACCCATTATCATCATAATCAAGAACAGACAGGCAGGACGTAAGGGTTTTACCTCATCGAGGGCCCCGAACCTGGGTAAATCGATCTCCCCGCTTGTCACGTGAACCGATGTCTCGTGTCGCCTTGCGGGATTCCATCAACCCTAAGCCCCTATCGGAGGGCATTGTCGAGGAGCACCCTCGACAATTGGCGCCGTCCGTGGAAGCTCGTCGGCACAAGGCAGGTCATCAGCAGTACCAGTCACGTCCGCGGCGTTCTTACTCGAATCACCGACACCAGCAGAACCAAGAGACTCGATCCGTTGTGGGTCCTTCGAGTTCGTGCCGCACCACGAAACACTTCACCCGATCCCTACGAGATCATCTTGCGATATGGGTGCTACTTTCGGCGGTGTCCACTTCATCATCGACTCTGGAGGTTTTCTTCGCCTCCCTAGGGACGGCGCATCCGACCCGAAGGCCGCGGCTTCGGAAGGCGTTCCTCCAACGGCAGCCCCAAAAATTCCACCCAGGAGCATACAAGAGAGCAACCGAGGAAGTTTCGACGTCATGGCAGGACAGAGGAAAAGACGAAAGGGCTCGCACCGCGAGGAGGAAGGGAGAACAGCAGCTCACCTTCGCCAGTTCGAACAAGGATGCCACAACACGTCATCAATCAGGGGCCGTACCCGTTCTCCGTACCTTTCGGCTACGGAGCAACTCGAGGCACCGTGTTACCTCCACTCCTACATTGATCCGAAGGATGGTCGAGAGAAATCCAGCCACCTACTAAGGAACTGCCGACACTTCCTGGAGATTCGACAGTTCTGTGATGATCTTAGAGCCGAAGCCATATCAAGAGTTCACGTGATGGAGAAGAGGGCAAGATCTTACGGCCATCCGCCAGAACCATATGTACCAGAGCCGTACGAACCAATGGAAAGAGACGAGTATGTACCAGTCGAAGCATTCCCAGAGCCACGCGAACAGGTCAACATGATCCATAAAACCAGCTTTTCAAAGAGGGAAATCAAGAAATTCTCGCGAGAAGTGAAGTATGCAGAAGTGGCTATGGTTGACACACCCGAATTCATCGACTGGTCGGAGCAAAGCATCCCCTTCGACAGGACAGACCACCCGAAAGCCGTCCCTAGACCAGGTCATGCAGCCCTTGTCCTTGAGGCGCAGATTGGAGGGTACAACATGAGCAAAGTATTCATGGACGGAGGAAGTGGCTTGAATCTACTATTTGCCAACACAATGAGAGCAATGGGTTTAACAGTCGACATGCTAAGAGAGTCCGACACAGGGTTCCATGGCATCATACCGACTCGACCCGCTTATTCTCTTGGTAAAACATCATTGGATGTAGTCTTTGGTACACCCAATAACTTCAGGAAGGAGAAGATCGAGTTCGAAGTAGTCGACTGGGAGTCTCAATATCACGCCATCCTTGGCAGGCCCGCGTTTGCCAAATTCATGGCCGTACCTCATTATGCGTACCTAAAACTGAAAATGCCAGGCAACAACGGGACCCCGATAACCGTTCATGGGAGCTTTGCTCGATCAGACACCTGCGATAGGGAGTTTCAGAAGATCGCCTCAAAGTTCGGTGCCAAAGAAGAACTCAATGCAATCGACGCTGCCACGGATCATACGCAACCACCAGCCGACAATCGAAACGTAAGATCCGATGAATTCGATGCTACAAAGGAAGCCAAAAAGCTGCAGGTGCATCCCACTAACCCGAAGAAAACGGTCAATACGTCGGCTGACCTTACGGTCGCATAGGAAGGCGCGCTCATCGAGTTCCTCCGTGAGCGCTGGGAGATATTCGCATGGGAACCATCCGACATGCCAGGTATCCCCAGGGAACTCGCTGAGCACGCCCTTAATGTTGAACCGACAGCCAAACCAGTGCAGCAGTCAATGCGCCGATTTTCCGAACCTAAGAGGAGAGCAATTGGGGAGGAAGTCAATCGACTCCGTAAAGCAGGATTCATCCGAGAGCTCAAGGAATCTGAGTGGGTGGCCAACCCTGTCATGGTGCCCAAAAAGGACACCACCGCTCTGCGCATGTGTATCGAGTACACCAGCCTCAACAGACACTGTCCAAATGACCACTTCCCGCTGCCTCGTATTGATCAGATAGTCGACTCTACAGCCGGATGTGATCGCCTCTCCTTCCTTGATGCATACTCCGGATACAATCAGATCAAGCTGAAGAAAGAAGACCAGGAACTAACCGCGTTCATCACCCTACACGGCATTTTCGGTTACAACGTCATGACCTTCGGGTTGAAAAACGCAGGAGCAACTTATCAACGTTGCATGCAGGCCGGCCTGCCTTGGAGAGCAGATCGGGAGGAACATCGAAGTCTACATCGACGATATTGTGGTGAAGACGAAGCATGCTGCCACCCTCGTCGATGATTTGCGGGAAACCTTCGACAACTTAGACAAGTATAAAATCAAGTTGAATACCAAAAAATGCTTCTTTGGAGTGCTAGGGGGGCAAGTACTCGGGTACTTCATCTCAGCCAGGGGAATTGAAGCCAACCCCTCGAAGATAAAAGCTATACTCGATATGGAGCCGCTGAAGAATCTGCACCAAGTGCAGCAACTGGCAGGACGACTAGCAGCGGTCAGCAGGTTCATCGCCAAGCTAGGGGAAAAAGCTTTGCCCTTCTACAATTTGATGAAGAAATCAGAAAAGTTCGAGTGGACAAAGGAGGCGCAGGAATCCTTCGACAATCTGAAGAAAATCTTGTCGACATCTCCAGTCCTTGTAACCCCCCGTGAGAAGGAAACACTGCTCATGTACATAGCTGCAACGGCCCAAGTCTTTAGCAGCGTCTTGGTCGTCGAAAGAGAAGAAACAAGGAGAGTTCATGGCGTGCAGAGGCCCGTTTACTACCTCAGTGAAGTGCTCACACCCGCAAGACAAAGGTATCCCCATCATCAGAAGCTGGCATACGCAGTATGGAGGTCAGCCCGCAAGTTACAGCACTACTTCACAGAGCACCCGATTATCGTCGTAAGCGAAGCACCACTGAAAAGAATAATGACTAATCCAGAGGCCACAGGTCGAGTGTCCCAATGGGCTATCGAGCTAGCACCACACGACATAACCTACGTCAATCGAACAGCGATAAAATCCCAAATCTTCCCAGATTTCGTGGCAGATTGGATCCAATCACAGACGCCGGCAGCACCCGACATATCGAAGTCATGGGTAATGTACTTCGGTGGGTCAAAATGGAGTACAAGTGCAGGAGTAGGAGTGGTGCTGATATCACCGCAGGGAGATAAGATGAAGTATATACTATGTATGAACTTCTCTCTGCCGACAAACAACGAAGCAGAATACGAAGCGCTGCTGCACGGAATGAAGATGGCAAAGGCGTGCGAGGCAACTCGTCTAGAAATCTATGGAGACTCAAACTTGGTGGTGCAGCAGTCGATGAACCTGTGTGACGCAGTCAGCGACAACATGATCGCCTACCGGCAGCTGTATCAGAATATGGAAGCTAAATTCGAAGGATGTGAGCTCAAACACATCGGCAGAGCCAGCAATGAGGAAGCCGACACTTTGGCAAACATTGGATCCACGTGCTCCCCTATCCCAGACGGAGTGTTTTACGAAGTGATCACTCAGCGATCAATAAAAGAAAAGGTGTCGGCACCTCCAAAACCGTCGGCTGATGAATTAGAGGCGAGCTCGCAGCAAGCTGCCGAAGAATCTCTAACTCCTCCTGCCGAACAAGTCCTCCTCCTCGAGCCACTATGGACCAAGCCGTTCCTAGCGTATCTAACAAAGCAGGAGTTACCAGATGACCCGGTAGAAGCGAGACGAGTCGTTAGACGATCGAAAGCCTTCACCATAGTGAACAGTGAACTTTACAAGCGCAGCATTTCCGGTATTTTCCAAAGATGCATTGCTATTGACGATGGAAGAGCACTATTGCGCGAGATACACGAAGGAACTTGCGGACATCACGCAGGAAGCAGGGCCCTCGTAGCAAAGGCCTTCAGAGCGGGATTTTACTGGCCAACATCGGCATCGGACGCTCGAGACCTGGTCATGAAGTGCGACCCCTGCCAACGGTTTTCACCAAAGCCGCATGCCCCTGCGACAGACTTGATGACGATACCGCTGGCGTGGCCCTTTGCTCAATGGGGACTCGACCAAGTTGGACCATTGCCGAGGTTGTCACCTGGAGGACACACGTACTTACTGGTCGCAGTCGACAAGTTCACCAAGTGGATCGAGGCAGTACCTGTACGAAATCAAAAAGCTAAAACATCAGTTCAATTCTTTAGAGGAATAACCTGTCGATTTGGTATGCCTCACAGTATCGTCACAGACAACGGAACCAACTTTGACTCCAAAGAGTTTCGGAAATTTTGCGACGACGGAGGAATCAAACTAAAATTTGCATCAGTGGCCCATCCACAGACCAATGGCCAGGTGGAAAGGATCAACGGTCTCATAGGGGATGGCCTCAAAAAGCGCCTTAAAGGTGCAGCTGGAGCCTGGGTCGAAGAGTTACCATCCGTACTCTGGAGTTTGCGTACTAAACCTAACCGGTTGACTCAGTACACCCCGTTCTTCTTGGTGCACGGAGCCGAGGCTATCCTGCCAGCCGACGTTCAGTTCGAAGCACCTCAAGTAACAGCATACACGGAATCCTCTTCCAATATCGCGCTACAGGATGCTGTGGACCTCCTCGACGAAGCACGAGACATTGCCTTGGCAAGAACGACGGTATACCAGCAGGCGTTGAGAAATTATCACAGCCGATGAATACGCAATCGAAGCTTTAATGTCGGAGACATGGTACTTCGGCTGAAGCAAGAGAGACCCTCGAAACTTGAATCCCCATGGGAAGGACCATACATCGTCACGGAAGTGATACCAGGAGGAGCCTATCGGCTCAAAAACCCAGCTTCAGGAAAAGACGTTGAGAATCCATGGAACATCGCACACCTGCGACGGTTTTATACATAGGATACGATTGTTTTTTACTCGACAACCCGTAAGGTTGCTTTTGCATTATGAATAAAAGTTCTAACCAGGTTTTTTACCTTTCTTTTCCTTGCCCCAGGCCTTATCATCCGAACATACCGTATGGGGCCTTACCATTGGCTCTTACTCCTATCGGGAGCGCTGGCCTAAAAAATGCTCTCACAATGTCATTAATTAAATACTCTCAACGGGAGCTAAGATTAATGATGCACAAAAACAACCAATCCAAGCCTCGAGAAAATACACGAGTGCTGCAGTCGATGGTTACATTATCACAAAATAAGGCTCAAACCGGTGCACCGCGTGATGAAGCCAAGCGTCTAATTCCCTCGGCTAAGTCGATGGGTCTCGCTCTTACAACACTTACATATAGGCTTCGCAATATCATTGCATAATTCAACGAAGTCGTCGAGAGAGCAGGTTGAACTGATCACTCAGCCGCCCTCGACAATAAAATATCAATCAAACCAACTTAGCGTGCAACGTACGCAGTAAACAATCTTATGCAAGTATAAAGTTATTACATTCATGATCGGGCTCCCCGGTCCTAGTGGGCCTTCAGATCCTTCTCAAGGCATGACTCCATCCGAGAAACAATGGTGTAAGCAGGACCCCTAGCAACATCATAATACTGGCCTAAATTCCTCTCAGTATTTGCTACGGCTCTCAAGTCTAAAGACGGATGGCACGCCAATATTGAAGCAAAGGCAAGCTCAGCACCAGCCAGAAGTTCTTTCCGCACCAACTGTCTAATCCTTTCGGGAGACTTGAATCGGGTGAACAGGGCAGATAAGGTTTCGGGTGCTTGGTCCAGAGGGAACAAGGTGTTCCAAACCATCGTAAGATGAGCGTGGTACTTATAAAAGTAGTAATGCGCCTTCCCCACCCGGTACTTAAACTTCGCCATGACAACAGCCTTCGGATGATGCAGCCATAAACTGTGCGTCGGGTGCGCAACATCAGTCATCGCCTCGACCTCTTCATGGACCTTCTTCTTCTCATCAGTTGCATCTGAAGCTACGACTGGAAAAGGAACGAATGTCAATTAAAAGAACATTCAAGTTGTGCCAGAAATCAGAAGATGGGCTAATACTTACAGCCCAAACTTTCGGTAGCAACATGAAGACCATCGACAGCATACTGTTCGATAGCAGTCGCTATCTCCCCCTCTTTCTTCACCAAGGCTGCCATCGCGCGAAGAGAAGTGATGTCTTTATTTAGACAAGACACTTGGTCACGTAAGCGGCGAACAAGGCCTGATTCATCATTACTCGAAGGGTTCGGGAAAAGCTCGGCACGGGAAGAAGATGAAGGAATCTGCAGCACAGTCCCTAGTTCAGACAAGCATTAACATAAAAACTCCCATCGGGAGCGCTTGGCATATACGATACATTCAAAAGGATGTTCGAATTGGCAACAGAGCCGAATTAAAATTGAACTACGTCAAGTTACGGATGATCTTATTTACAACAAGTCAAACAACAGTTCAAGGGTTCGCCGACGATGAACCAGGGGCAGACTCAGGAATAGGCTTGGCTTGTGCTTCATCCACCAGCTTCAGAAGTTGGTTGGCACAAGTTATTGCCGATCTTTTGAAAGGCTCAAGGTCGACTAAATGGTTGTCATCATCGACAGGCAATGCCTTAGATAACTTCTCCAATTCTGACCCCATCCCATGGCCCATAAGCAACTGGAAGGTAAGAACCGCCCCAACTAAGCGGCTACGGCGTTTCAATACCTCCACAGGCTCGGAAGGATCAACAAGGAAAGCATCCGCCATCTCGTCGAGAGTCTTGTCCTGCTTCATCTTCGGGAAGATCATCGAGTATAGCTTCAACAACCCTCCTTTGGTCTTTTGCAGAAGTCCAAGGACTTGGACATTAGACTCAGCGGCAAGCGATAAGGCATCGGCTGTAGAGTCCTCCCGAAGCTGATGACGTCGAGTGACAGTTATGTCGGCGGCCTCTGAAAGAAAGACAAATCAATAATCAATGAAGAAACACCAGAAAAGAAACGGTGTACCATGGATTTTACCTAATAAATCCTTGATGGATTCGCGGAGGACGCCTTCCTTCTTGTCAACTGCAGCCGCCGCTACACGCCTGGCATCTTGTTCATCCTTCATCCGACGCTTCAGCTTTTTCACCTCCTCCTTCAGCAAGGCGTTCTCATTCCTGGCGTCGGCAGCAAGCCTGTTGGCTTCAAGCACCTGGTCAGCCGAAGATTTGATAGTCTTTCGAAGTTGGGAGTTTTCAGCCTCAAGTCGGGTGAATTGTTCGGCGAAATCCGCTACAGCATCGACTGTAGCATAAATCGGCTGCGGCAAGAAAATCAAGAGGATTCAGTCAGGCAGAAACTCGACATAGCAGGGCAGATTGAATACTTACATGATCACGACCAGCCGACAGAGCGGAAGCATCGCCAGGAGGAATAACTTTCGACACTGGAATCTTCTCTACACCCGTTCGCGAGGGAGGTGTCGACTTTGCAGGAGAAGGATTTGATTCCTTAGCCGATGCCGCTCTCCCAGAGGCTAATTTGGCCCTCTTCGCAAGAGGAACTTCATCATCATCATCATCAGAGCTACTTAAGTGCAGAGCACGATTATCATACAAAATAGGGAACAAATTAGGAAAAGAGTATAGATGCTCACAGGTCCAGATCATCCTCGCATGCAAAGAAACTCGTTGAACTCTTCTTAGAAGGAGGAGGCGAAGCGGTTCCATCGGCATCATTATCTCCTCCGCTAGGACTTGATTCAGCCGTTGTAATGAAATCGTCGTGTACCTGCTTACGGCGCCTGCTCCTGAAGAAGGCATCATCCTCGGCAGCTTCTTCCTCTTGAACATCACTGTCCTCGAGGGCATGCTGAGCATCCTCGGTCCCTTCAGAATCATCATCGTCATCCTCTAGTACCACCCCGCTTTCGGGTGAAGGAGGATAGCATTGGGCAACGGCGGGAGCCTGTCGAAGAAAAGAATTTGTGAGGCACAACGGAAAAAGGAGTAATAATAGCAAGCAGAAAACAACAGAGGATTACCTCGGTCGAAAGATGATCAAAATCATAAGGAGGACGAGCCGATGTCAGGATAATGTTGTCCTTCATGCTAAGTCACGTCAGACGACGAACCTCGTCCCGGAGCTCATCTGCCGATAGGTCGGCAGAGCTGATCCTCGACTTGTCGGTCTTGCCGGTGTATAGCCATAACTGGTGGGTTCGAGACATCAGCGGTTGCACTCGACGTTGTAGGAACACTGAAACTACTTCAGTGCCGCACATCATCAAGCCTCCCGTGTTCTTCAGGACGATGACCCGCTCAAACAGTCTATCGGCTGTCGCCCTCTCTTCGGGAGAAAGGGCGTTTCGCCAGGCTTTTATTGTGAGCCACTAGGACGTCATCAAAGTGAGGGAGATTCGAGCGCCGCCCGGGCACTATGGGATCGCACAGATAAAACCACTTGTTGCGCCAGCCCTGGACGGACTCCTTCATTGGATAGTCGAAGTAGTCGACCTCCTTCCTAACAACAAAGCCAACGCCACCGACGACGGGGGGGGGGGGGCATTGCTGCCGTTGTGGCGCTTCACGTAGAAGATCTTCCTCCAAAGACCCCAGTGAGGGTCAATGCCGAGGAAGGCCTCGCAAAGAGTGATGAAGATAGAGAGATGGAGGATGGAGTTTGGAGTCAGCTGCCAGAGCTGGATCCCGTAAAAGAAAAGAAGGGAGCGAAGGAACTCGTGGGCCGGAAGAGAAAGACCACGGAACAAAAAAGGCAGCGAACATGACAGTGAAACCCTTCGGGGGGTTTGGGCGAGAAACTGCACCTGGAAGACGAATATCATCTTCAGATGTGGAGATGAAGCCGAGGGCGCGCATCTTGTTTATGTCGCGGTTGGAAATGGCGGAGGCACTCCAATCGTGGCTAACCTTGGCCGCGTCCGAAGTGCTGGCACCCTTCTTCTTGCCCATGGCGGCTGAAGCTCTTGAGGGAAGAACAGAGGAAGCACGAAAGGACGGGCGAAGAAGATGAGCAGTAGGAGGCGTGAAAAGAAAAAGTGAGAAGGCCCCCTATTTATGTCGTAAAAATTGAGGCGAAATCGTGGCCATAACTCCACAAACGTCGTGGGAAGTGGAGCAGATCTAGGCTGTACACGTGGCCCTTAATGAAGGAACGGAACCGGCGGCCCATTATTCCCACGTTTGCGCGAAAATCGAGGAGGCGCCTCGGTCGCTGCACATGCACTGGTCATATCCTAGAAACTGCCCGCGCAGAACTAGGGTGGGCCCGTTAGGTCTAGTCCCGTCAACCAGGCCACAACAGTGGCACGTCATCAATGACATCATGGATGTAGTCAAAAGCAGCCGAAGGAATAAAAAGGTATTGGATGGTGAACTTGAGTCTACGCACGGATTGCAAATATCCGCACCTAGACTCGGGGGCTACTCCTATCGGGAGCGCTAGACGCGCACCCGACAGAATGAAGATTCGAAGGAAAAAGGCCTTGAAGGAAGAGATAATTGTTCGACTCGAGTCCGCACCCGGTTGCAAGCACCCGTGCCCAGACTCGGGGGCTACTCCCATCGGGAGTGCTGGGCGCGCACCCGATAGAAATTTTTTGCACTCCAGGATCATGCCCGGGGACTTGATTCTGTGTAGGGTAACGTTGTTTTGCCATCGGCAGTTAACCAGCAAAAGTTGGGCACATTACTCATTATCCCTTGCATAAGGAAAGTATATTGAATGACCCACGAAGGCTTGCGGAAAAACTTCGGCAGAACAAAATGTTTGAGTGGTACAACTTGAGTCTACGCACGGATTGCAAGCATCCGTACCTAGACTCGGGGGCTACTCCCATCGGGAGCGCTGACGCCCACCCGACAGAAGAAGATGTTGCAGATTCAAGAAGAACAAGAACGGTCAAGGAGAAGAACATTGGTGGAGGCATGCTTTAGTCTCTACCCGAACTACCTTCGGCTAGACACTCGGGGGCTACTGACGTGGGCATTACCCTTCGGGTAACCAACGTTGCCCTATCCGGTATTCCCTAGTTGGAGGCCCATGGAGGCACTCGACGGCAAGATGGGCCACTAGGGCGGTGCAACGGAAGATTCCTTGAAGTACAAGACGCGGAAGGAGCCGAACAAGGAAAGTCTAGAGATAGATCTACTGTAAACCTAGTCGTACCCGATTAAGCCTCTTGAGACCTGGCCTCCTATATAAAGGCCAGGAGAGGGGCTGTCGAGGGACACAATCAATCTTAGCGATCTTAGCCAACAGAAGCTTAAAGCTAGGTCACCTTAGCGCTTGGCCATCTCGATGAGATCTCAGCCGAACTATTCGGCACCCCATTGTAACCCATTATCATCATAATCAAGAACAGACAGGCAGGACGTAAGGGTTTTACCTCATCGAGGGCCCCGAACCTGGGTAAATCGCTCTCCCCGCTTGTCTGTGAACCGATGTCTCGTGTCAGCTTGCAGGATTCCATCAACCCTAAGCCCCTATCGGAGGGCATTGCCGAGGAGCACCCTCGACGTCCTTCCTCCATATCACAGAGTGTAAGAAACATGTGTTGAATTATATGATTGAGATTAACAAATTTAGTTTCCAACATGTGTACTAAAGAAGCAACAGCAATTTCATAGGTAGGAGCAAGTTCTACCAAGTGTCTATCTTCAAAATCTTCAGCTGTACTAATATGAGTGAAAAAATCTTCTATGTTATCTCTTCCAATTATAGACCCTCGTCCCACCGGTATGTCTTTTAGAGTGTATTTAGGAGGAAACATGATGAAATAAACAAAAGGTAAATAAAGTAAATGCAAGTAACTAATTTTTTTGTGTTTTTAATATGGAGAACAAGACAGTAAATAAAGTAAAACTAGCAACTAATTTTTTTTGTATTTTTGATATAAGAGCAAACAAAGCAGTAAATAAAATAAAGTAAAGCAAGACAAAAACAAAGTAAAGAGATTGGATGTGGGAGACTCCCCTTGCAGCGTGTCTTGATCTCCCCGGCAACGGCGCCAGAAAAAGTCTTGCTGGCGTGTAGTCGACACATCCATTGGGAACCCCAAGAGGAAGGTGTGATGCGCACATCAGTAAGTTTTCCCTCTCTAAGAAACCAAGGTTATCGAACCAGTAGGAGTCAAGGAACACGTGAAGGTTGTTGGTGGCGGAGTGTAGTGCGGCGCAACACCAGGGATTCCGGCGCCAACGTGGAACCTGCACAACACAATCAAAGTACTTTGCCCCAACGTAATGATGAGGTTGTCAATCTCACCGGCTTGTCTGTAAACAAAGGATTAGATGTATAGTGTGGATGATGATGTTTGTTTGCGAAGAACGATAAAGAACAAGTATTGCGATGAGATTGTATTTCAGATGTAAAGAATGGACCGGGGTCCACAGTTCACTAGTGGTGTCTCTCCCATAAGATAAATGGCATGTTGGGTGAACAAATTACGGTTGGGAAATTGACAAATAAAGAAGGCATAACAATGCACATACATATATCATGATGAGTACTATGAGATTTAATCGAGGCATTACGACAAAGTACATAGACCGCTATCCAGCATGCATCTATGCCTAAAAGTCCACCTTCAGGTTATCATCCGAACCCCTTCCAGTATTAAGTTGCAAACAACAAACAATTGCATTAAGTATGGTGCGTAATGTTGATAACCCACAAGTATAGGGGATCGCAACAGTCTTCGAGGGAAGTAAAACCCAATTTATTGATTCGACACAAGGGGAGCCAAAGAATATTTGTAAGCCTTAACAGCGGAGTTGTCAATTCAGCTGCACCTGGAAACGAGACTTGCTCGCAAGAGTTTATCAGTAGTAACAGTTTTATAGCAGTAGCAGTAGTGAAATAACAGCAGCAGTGTAACAAAGACAGCAGTAGTGATTATAGTAAACAGCAGGATTAAAATACTGTAGGCACAGGTGACATAGGCACCCCCAATGGGCCTGCCGAAGAAGGTACCCGGGGTTTACTGAAGGCCCACGACCCGAAGGATAAGAATATTCGGAAGCCCAAGATACTATTAAGGAAAACTAGAGTTGTAATAGGAGGCATTATTTGTAATCTTGCGGGACGGGTTAGAAACCCTCCCGGACTCTGTAAACTTGTGTATCATGAATCCCTCGGCTCCGCCTCCTATATAAGGGGGGTCGAGGGACAAAGAAAGGATCGAATCATTGTCTCGCAAACCCTAGCTTTTACATCGTCGAGTACTTTTCGGCTGAAACCTTCGAGATCTACTTGCCCTCTACATCCAACAAAACCCTAGTCTACTACTTGTAGGAATTGACAAGTTAATACCTTGTCAATTGGCGCCGTCTGTGGGATCTAGAGGCGACAAGGAGCTGATCTCGATGGCACGTTCAAGATCGTCGACTTCGTCGATAGCAAGCAATATCATGGACAGAGGTAAACAGATCGAAACTGGTCTCGTTGATTTTATTCGTCACCCGCCCTCCCGTTTGGATGCATATGCGTATCTGGAGGAGCCCATGGAGATGACGTTCGGAAAGTTCCACTTCCGCGTCGAGAAAGAAGGAGCGTATCGTCTCGAAGTTCCGATCTCGTTGGGATTATCGGCGGTCGATCCCGATTTTTCAAGCTCAGCATCATCCATCGAGTCAGGCGACGAGGAGATTTCGTCGCCACGCTTCATCAGCACCAAGGCAAGCGAAAAACTCGCCAAGATCTTCAGCGACATGTCCTTCGAGTCATCCGCAGACTCATATATAAGCGATGACTCGAATAGCGTCGACAGCTTCGACTTCATCGACAAATCCATCACTGTTGGAAAGGTCTTCACCAATCTCTATGATGGTGTCACCAAACCCAGCAAGGTTCAGAATCCAAAATATCATCAGATTTATGCTATTGGAGAAGCAAGTCGCGATCAGGAGGAAACATCAGAGGCTTTCGATGACTTGGGAAATCCATATGTCGATCCCTCTGACCTAAGGCGAGGTATGGGTAGTAAATATGTCGGGCCTACACCACGTGTTAGGGTTCAACTCCCACAATCAGCATGGGATAGAGCCGCAAGAGCTATGGATGGTTCAGAACCAATGGCGACAACTGCTACGACTGAAGAATTGCAGGCTTACCAATATAGGCTCGCTCGAGGCCGGAAGGGAATTAGAAAATGACAGACCGCTCTCGAACGGAAGAAAGGAAGCAGCCTCGGCATCAAGCAGGCGAAGAGCGGAGTGAAGTCGACAATCAGGAACTTCGGGATATAGCCACAGAGAAGCTCGACGGAGAGCAAGGTCGCGGCTGCAAAATATACCTGAAGCTGAAATAGAGACTTTAATTCAAAACCTCGACATGTCTTTCATGTCAATCGACACGAGGGGGAATATCATTCTAAAAACACCGGAAGCAGGATACATGGCAACACAAGCTTTCATTTTAGCGTCTAGGCCACCTCCCGGGGATCCAAGAGAGGCGTTGTACAATATGGCCATGGCAGGATGTGGAGCCATGGGAGCAGCATTCGCAACCACACCTCCCGAAGGAGCTGGAAGACAAAATAGCCCGAGACCTACTGCAGCAGTGCAAGATCCACCGCAGCAAGTGGAGTCGGAGATACGGCGGCTCGGGCCAGGGTAGATAGAGCGCGACAAGGTAGAAGAGAACATCGGCAGTCACCAGAACTTGCTGAAGAAGATATGTGTGGACTCCCGTGTTTTACGCGACGGGTCCGGAAAACTCGAGTCCCTTCAGGATTCAAGTTACCCGATAGTTTCAAGAAATTTGATGGCCTACAAGATCCCGAGGATTGGCTAGTCGATTACCTCGAGACGGTAAAGCTGATAGGTGGAACTAGAGCAACAGCCATGCAGAGCATTCAAATACACCTGAGCGGAGCCGCAAGATCGTGGATAAAGAAGCTTCCCCCAGGATCCATCGACAGCTGGGATAGCTTTGAGGATGTGTTTGTACAGAACTTCCGATCAACCTGCAAAAAGCCTGCGACACTAGAGGAATTGAGATCATGTCGACAAAAGCATGATGAATCAATGAGGAAGTACATTCAAAGGTGGAACATCATTAAAAACTCGGCAGAGAATATATATGGCGAAAGAGCGATATATGCGTTCGTAGCAGGAGTTCAACGGGGCGATTTTGTGGAGGACTTGGGAAGAACCAACCCAAGGACAGTATCAGCATTAATGGAAATAGCAAACAGATGGGCAGATGGCGAGGATGCTGTACATAATAAACGACACAGGTCACCAGAGGAGGACCGTAGTCGAAATTTTCAAAATAGACGACGATTTTCTCGGCAACTTTCAAGTTACGATGCCCCTGGCCAAATATCGGCTGGGTTTCGGGGAAACAATGGAGGAAACAATAGAGATGATTATCAAAGGAATAATACACAACAAGGCGACAATAGAGATGACTCTCGAAATAGCAGGCAAAATAGCGGGTCGAGATTTCAGAGACCTTTCGTAACTCCCGAAGATATGATGAACGGGCCATGTCAGATGCATTTTTACCTCGACAGCAATGGGAGAAGGCAGTCAGGGCATCTGCAGAAGGACTGCCGAAACCTCCAAGCAATGTTGCGAGTTGCAGGAATAGCTAATGCACAAACAGTAAATAGAAATCCCAAGGGGCCCAGGAGTGAGATTCACTTGCCACCTCCTCCCGCAATTACGGACGAAAATCGACATCAGCTCAGAATAGCGGCAGCACCAGCACCACCACCTTACGTTGATCCCAACTCTCATGGAGCGGTCTCGATGATTCAGAAAGGCAGGCCATCCAATAGAGCTCAGAAAGTAATCTCGCGACAAGTGTTCATGGCAGAGAAGATGCCTCCACCAACGGTTGAGTACCTCAATTGGTCAGGGCAAGATATTGGCTTCACAATAGCGCATCATCCGCAGCAAGTTCCTCGACCAGGACAGTTAGCACTTATTTTACCAGCAGTAATCGCGGGATTCGACGTATCGCGAGTATTCATAGACGGCGGCAGCAGCTTGAACCTTATGTACGCAGATACGCTAAGGAAGATGAACATCTCCCTAGCAAATTTGAAGCCAACTGATACGCGTTTCCATGGAATTACGCCGGAGAAGCCAAGTTATCCGTTGGGGAAGATCAATCTCGACGTTCAGTTTGGGACCCGAGAAAATTACGGGATAGAGAAGGTCGGAGTTCGAAGTCGTGGATTTCCCATCACGAGTATCACGCCTTGTTGGGGCGGCCAGCATATGCCGGGTTTATGGCAGTACCACATTATACATATTTATTGTGGAGGTTACCCGGACCTAAGGGGCCAATCACAGTCAAAGGAAGCTTTGCGCTAGCCGATAAATGTGACAAAGATTTTCATCGACTGTCAGAAACTTTCGGGATGCAAGCAGAATACATGGAGTCGAGACTTACAACTGACTATGATGTGCTACCAGATGTGGGGAGGCCCAACAAGGAGCCAACCTTTAACACTGCAAAGGATTCCAAGGAGGTGCAGATTCACCCGACAGATCCGAAGAAGACGACGTCCATCGCGACAAACATGGACCTCGCATAGGAAAGCGCGCTTGTCGAGTTCCTCCGTGAGCACTGGAAAATCTTCGCATGGTGTCCAGCTGACATGCCAGGAGTACCCAGGGAACTTGCCGAGCACCACCTAAACTTGGATCCACTAGCGAGACCAATAAAACAACCTTTGCGGCGTTTTTTGGAGCCAAACCGCAAAGCTATGCTATCAGAGATTGATCGATTGATCGATTGAGAGAAGCTGGTTTCATCAAGGAACTGCATACAGAGGCCACGTGGGTCGCAAACCCAGTATTGGTCCCGAAGAAAAACACTAAAGTCCTTCGCATGTGTGTCGACTTTACGTGTCTCAACAAACATTGTCCAAAGGATCACTTTCCCCTCCCGAGGATCGATCAAATTATCGACTCCACGGCAGAATGTGAACGTCTTTCCTTCCTGGATGCCTATTCTGGTTATAACCAGATCAGATTAAAAGAAGAAGATGAAGTCAAAACAGCATTCATCACACCTTATGGTGTGTTTTGCTATCGAACAATGCCTTTTGGTCTGAAAAACGCGGGAGCAACATATTAGCGGATGATGCAGAAGTGCTTAGCAACACAGATTGGAAAAAAACGTACAAGTATACATCGACGACGTCGTCATAACATCAAAAAAGGGAGACATGCTAATCGAGGACCTAAAGGAAACTTTTGACAATCTCGACAAGTTTTGTCTCAAGCTGAACCCGACGAAGTGCTCTTTCGGCGTCCCTGCAGGAGAACTTCTCGGATTCTTAGTTTCAGCAAGAGGGATTGAAGCAAATCCCGAAAAAATCCAAGCTATCATAACAATGAGGAAGCCAACAAAGTTGAAAGAAGTACATCAGCTAACTGGGCGAGTCGCAGCTTTAAGCAGATTCGTAGCCAGACTGGGAGAAAAGGCGTTACCGTTCTACGCCTTAATTAAACAAGGAGATAAGTTCCAATGGAACGAAGAGGCAGATAGAGCTTTCAAGGATCTTAAACGCGCAATTTCGACACCACCAATCTTGGTGGCGCCAAAAGAGAAGGAACCCCTCCTGCTATACATTGCGGCTACACCCCAGGTGGTCAGCACAACGCTAGTTGTCGAGAGAGAAGAAGAAGGAAAACTCCATGGAGTGCAGAGGCCAGTATATTTCATTAGTGAAGTATTATCGCCTTCAAAACAGAGGTACCCACAGTACCAGAAGCTAGCATACGGAGTGTTCACAACCGCAAGAAAATTGCGGCACTATTTTTCGGCGCATCCGATAATAGTGGTCAACGAGGCACCTTTATCCAATATACTCAACAATCCGAAGCTACTGGTCGTGTCTCCCTTTGGGGAATAGAACTTTCTCCTCGGGACATCACGTATGAAAAAGAAAAGCAATAAAGTCGCAAATTCTGCCGGACTTCATCGCGAGTGGATGGAGCCGCAAAACATAGGACCCCGCATCTATCGAGAACCCGGACTATGAACTTTGACGGGTCCAAGAGGTTCCAGGAGGGAG
>NW_025900827.1:0-58868 GCF_022539505.1 Lolium rigidum | reverse complement strand
CTATAAAAAATAGAGACAAAGGGAAAAATAGCGAGATATTACTACAATGAGATGCAGGGAAAACTCAGAACAAGATAAAAATTCGAGAAGGCAAAATACCTCGGGGAGAGGATTGGTGGAGTTGTAAGGTGCCACGCGACAGGAGGAAGGAATAGGATCTTTCTTACTCAGCGAAGTCATTCTTCGAACAAGCTTCTCCAAGTCCTTCACAGAAAGATCACCGGAGAGCCTATTGGCGTCATTGGCACCAGAGTACGTCCAAAGGGGATTTTTGCGAGCCTGAAGAGGCTGCACTCTAATTCTAAGAAAGTAGGCTGTGATTTGGACACCAGATAACTCTTTGCCTCGAGTATTTTGGAGCTGATGAATACGAGACATAAGAGCTTCTGTCGCTTTCTTCTCTTCTTCGGAAATTTCGGCGTCCCAGGAGTGGCGGCGTTGAATCTTTGCGTTTCCGTCGAAGGGAACTATGTTGTGTTCCACGGAATTGGCGCTTTCTTCGTGTATATAGAGCCACCTCTTGCGCCATCCTTGGACGAAGTCGGGAAATTTGACGTCGAAATAATCGACATCGGTTCGGACACGGATAACTACGCCACCTATGTTGTAGGTGGCGTTGTGCGCGCCATTGCGGCGAAGGCGAGAAAATGCGCTTCCAAAGAGCCCAATTGGGAGCGACTCCAAGGAAGCACTCACAAAGAGTGATAAAAATGGAAATATGAAGGATCGAATTGGGAGTCAGCTGGTGCAACTGAATCCCGTAAACAAAGAGGAGACCGCGGAGGAAATCATGGATTGGGGGAGAGAGGCCACGGATTAGATGGTCAACAAAACTAACCCGGTATTCCATTGGAGGATTGGGGTAGCTTTCTTCGCTAGGAAAGCGGATGGCGTCCTCCTTCTTCATAAGGCCGAGCTTCTTCAGCATGTTGGTATCCTGGTTGGAGATTTTCGATCTCTCCCACTCAAGATCCTCGGCGGCCATCTTGGATTCCGGAGTGCTGTGGCGAGTCAGGCGCGCGCGCGGTGGCATCAACGGCAATGGGCAGAGCAATGTATGCGAGTGCGGGAAATCGGAGAGAGTTGGGCGCAGAGGAAGTTTTTGCGAAGAGGAACAGGTGAGCGGCGCAAGCAAGGGGATGAACGGAGGTTGAAGATAGGTTTATATAAGAATTGAAGGTCGCAGAAAGCCGTTGGATGAGGAAATCGTGTGGTCAGAATTGATCTTCTAGTTACAAGGGCAAAAAAGTATTTTTACTGAGATAGGCGTTACCGTACGTGCGCCAGAAAAAGCGGAGGACGTGTGTCCCCCACTTACACGACGTGTCAACGTGGTGAAAACAATGGACCCACAAGGCAGGAAAAACTCGGCCATTGATAGAGTTGAAGAAAAATTGGACAAGGGAAAATATGTCGACGAGAAAAATAAAAGGGGAATGGCGACAGGATAAGTTATTTGAATACATCGGGAGCTTTTGGTCAGAAACAAGTTTTTGCCCAAATGCTCGGGGGCTACTTTGACAGAAAGTAAAATTTCGAGTATGACAATATAGAAAATGTTGAGCCTACAACCAAGCACAAGTTCTTGGCTGTAGCCTCGGGGGCTACTCCCATCGGGAGCGCTGTTCGCGCACCCGATAGATAAAAAAAAAAGAGAGAAGAAGGGAAAGAATATCGGGAGATAATGGCAATATAGCGACAAGGTGGACTAAAATGTTGAGCCTACAACCAAGCACAAGTTCTTGGCTGTAGCCTCGGGGGCTACTCCCATCGGGAACGCTGTTCGCGTGCCCGATGAAATTAACAAAGGAAAAATAGAACATCAAGAGAGTATATTTCGAGTTATCATTAACTCTCCATATACTCCCATCGGGAGAGCAATATAAGTCATATTTGACTCAATAAAATGTGCCATTCCAACAGCCGGAAAAGCACTCGACAATATATTCTCAGAACGCCGAAGTTGCGATCAATTTCTGAATGCCGCAAATTTGCGAAGGTAAGACCCCAGATCTATTCTCGCCGGGCGTGGCATCGCCGAAGGCTGCGCTCTGCTACTTTTATCCGTATTAACGGATACGAAGAAAAATCCTAACGGACGCGTTAGGTACTCGATAAATTTAGCCGGGACTCGACGGAATGGTAAGACCTTAAGCGGCACTCGTCGAAGTTTACACCGGTATCCCGAAATCATGTCCGGGGACGTGATTTTGAAGTAGGTTTTTGCGGATTGCCACTAGAGCGGTTAACTAGTACCGATCCGTCGGATGAACTAGCCCCAACTACCCATATCCCTGTCCAATATAGAATTTTATGAGAAGAAATATAAAAGTTAGAGCTTTCGAGTAAAAATAAACGGTGGAGATTTTCCCTGACTCTACGATTCAAGCAAAATCTCGGGGGCTACTGACATAGGCATCCCAAATGGGCCTGCCGAATATAGTACCCGGGGTTTATTGAAGGCCCACTACCCGAAGAATAAGAAGATTCGGAAGCCCAAGATGTACTTAAGGAAAAGATAGAGTTGTAATAGGAAGTGTTATTTGTAATCCGGCGGGATGAGTTAGAAACCGTCCCGGACTACGTAACTTGTACAAAACGAAACCCTCGGCTCCACCTCTTATATAAAGGGGGAGTCGAGGGACGAAGAGATCATCGAATCATTGTACGCAAACCCTAGTTTTCATATTCGTCGAGTACTTTTCGGCTGAAACCTTCGAGATCTACTTGCCCTCTACTTCTAACTAAACCCTAGCCTACAATCCATAGGCATTGACAAGTTAATCCCTTGTCACCCCCACCCCATCTTTCAACTGTAAAAAATTAGGAAATGTCATAATTTGTTAGCATGAGTGTGCATTTTGAACTGAACTATGAGCGGTTTATATGAATCACTGGAACAACTTACACCTCGAAACTAAAGCAACTTAGTTGTGCCTAGTAAGCAATCTAAGAACACAAAAAACATATGTACTAATATGAAGCAATTTGGACCAGTGCAGTAAAACAACTTAGTTATTTTGACAAGTAATTTAGATGACACATAGAAAAAACTTGGATATACGAAAAATAGAAGAATGAAGGAGTAAGTTACATTTTGTATGAGCGATTTAGATGTACTAATATGTAACAACTTAGATGTGGCTAGTAAGCAGCTTAGGGGACACAACATATGTATTGAGTATGAAGCTATTTTGGATCAGGGTAATAAAAAGCAACTTAGTTACAAATGGCAAATAACTTAGATGACACAGAGAAAACAACTTAGATATATGAAAACGAGGAAAAGCAAGAACTAAGATACATGTTTTGGAAAAAGCAAATTAGAAGTGCTAATGTGACAACTTAGATAATGAAGTAAGAGTGCTTTGGAAAAATGATCCGGCCACATCACAAATGATCTACTTAAAAACAACTTAGATCAATCCAGTAAAGCAAAACTTAAGTAGTTAAAAAATACCTTCATCTTTCCAAACTCTCCATTTGATTTCATATCTTTGCGCATGACAGCTTGAATTAATTTGTCATCCCATGCGGCAGCACGTATGGGACATTCTTCAACAGATGGCACAGGCTCATCAACATCAAGAGAGTCAAGATATAGTATCTACAAAAAAAAGGTAAAGGGAAAGAAACAGTGAGTAAGATCTCCTGAAAAAAAGCAACACATGTTGCAACATTTATTACGACATAAAAAACAAGGCCGAAAACACGAAAAGGGTAAAAAGATCAAGTACCACGAGGTGATGTAAACAACAACACATAGATTTCTTTTTGACTCCCATCTTTTTCACTTCTTGAACAATTTGATCAACTGCGAACCGGCACCAATTAGACTTCTTCATGACATTGAGATCCACTAGACTTGGATATGACCTTGGACTGATATTGGCACTTGTTGATGGTGAAATAAAGCAGCTCACAACAAGCAGACACAGTATGCCCGTAGGAACTTCATATCGCCTGCCCCTCCCATTTCCCGAATCATCTTGCGCCACTCGCTTGAAACCCGGAGCAGACCCGCCCGAATGTTGTACTCTTCGTTCATGAAGGCTATAGGTTCAGTTTCCATTTCATACCGTATGAGCAAACCTTCATTGGGTAGCCCAAAGACTTTGTTGTAACTTGCTGCATCGACGGGAATGGTCCCCCTCCCTGGTATAGCTAGCTCACTTCTAATTGGGTCAAAACATGCCAAGACCCACATGCTTAGATCAACAGGCATCTCAGTAGCTTTAACCATCAACATTCCTCCCCACCCCCACTCTGTGATCAACTTCTTCTGATCACCTGATAAAATTTCATTCAGCTTCACAAGTCTAGCAGGAGACGCTTTATTCCTACCAAGCTGCACACCACGATAAAGGAGAAAAAAAGTCAAGTAGTAATTCAGGACAATTTCACACACAACATAAGAAAACTAATACACACAAGCGAGGAAGTATGAATTGGACATACCGACAGGAATGCACGGCTTTTCTTAGGTTCAACCACGGTTGCGTAAGGTCCACCCACATTTTCCGCATGATTACCACCACCCGAAGTAGCACCACGGGATCGTAAATTATTAGCGGGTACGGGATTCGGACCATTCATGTTCATAGGATTATCCGCAACCGCAGCCTGAAAAAAAGAACAACATATTCAACATAAGTAAGGACAAAGTAATGTCGAACAACTCAATTTACTTCCAAAAAAAAACTAAGGCATGCTATCAAAAGACAACTCAAAATAATTTCAGAATAGCGAACTTAAGTATGCTATGAAAAACAAAAAAGGTCGGATGCTATACATGCCTGGCGAGGCTGCACGCCTGTTATCGCAGTCTGCCCGTTGCTCCATCTCGGTAGTTGTAGACGCGGAAACCTCTTAGTCATCTCCCTACACATGTTGATGAATAGTAAATCAAAAATCTCTCGTAACATGCTTACATAGCTCTTATGCTTACATGCTTACATGCTTACATAGCTCTTATGGCAATCAAAAACCTCTTAGTCATCTCCCTAACATGCTTACATACGCACACAAAAATGTACAATGCAACTCTGCATCACCACTTATGCAAGTTAGTCTACATGGTCATACAAAAACATACAAAATCTCCGTTCTGCTAAAACTTAAGCAAAACATGACCGAAAGCGAGACATCAACTTTGCTTTACTTGGAACAACTATATGTATTTGGAAAAGTTACACAACTAGATGTATTTCCAAGAACAACTTGTTTAAGACATATAATGGGCAAACTCAAAGGGATCGTTCATGTCATGTAAAAAAACACAAAATCAACTTAATTAAGAACCACCAGCCAACTTGATTACTTATAGTGGACAACTTGATCATAATGACAAAACAAGTTGAAACATGGACAACGGAAACTCATGGCATCGTTTATGGCATGAAAAAAATCTGAAAAGCAACTTAAGTAACAACGACGAGCCAACTTAATGACTCCTAGTTGACAACTTAATTATAATGACGTAACAACTTATTTCAAACAAGAATAATCGCCAACTTGTGCCATCTCATGGCATGGCAAATCAACTTCAATAAGAACAACCAGACAAACTTCAATAAGCAGACCTCATATGAATTAGAATGTTCCAAAGAGCAAAAATAACCACTAATAAGCAGCATCATAAGCTAGTACTGGTATCATCTAAAATTGGTAGCCTATATCGAGCAGGTGCACTAGCATGGCAAAAACAACTTAGGCTAGAATGACTATCAAACACAAACAGCAAAAAGTTACTCTACATACAAGGTCTAATAAACAACTGAGAACATAAAAGCTGTACTAGCATCATCTAATTTCGGGTGTACAAATTACTCCAACCATGATCAACAGGGAAACAATGGGAACCATAACAACAAGTACAAAATTACTCCAAAAACATGCTCTACAGGGGACCATAAGAACCATGGAACAAGGACAAAAAGTGGATATACAGGGGAGAGTCCATGCACCGCCATCCATCTACTTCCAAAAATCCCGCACCATCAAAATGGGGACAAAATTGAACAAGGAAATCAAGTCCTATCGGGGGATTGGGGGATCTCGAGCACATATCGATTACCCGAGTAGCCGGATTCGCAACCGATCTCCGTCGGCGCTCACGGGACGATCGATCTAGGCGAAAAACACCACGCGCCGAGTGTACGGCCACCGATACGGCGGCGATGAAGCTCTTGGACGGTGAATCGACCGCACCCGCCGAGAAAAGGTAGATCTCCGTCGCGGAGATCGAAGCGTAACCTCGCGCCTCGCCCCCACCGCCGTCGACCTCCCGCTCCTTACGCCCTACCGAGCTCACGAGGACCTCCCCGGAAGCGAATCGAGCGCCGGCGAGCAACCTACCCCTCACCCCCTGGACCCCTAGCGAATCGCGGCGGCCGACGAGCACGCCGTCGCTCATCCAAACCCTAGAGAAATCGCCGGCGGAGCTCACGACAAAAATGGGGATCGAGCGAATGGAGCCGTTTCTCGACCGTCTTCCTCGCACGCGCGCGACGGGGATGTCCCTTCAGGCGTGGTGCGGTCGCGGTGGATGGTGGGGCCCTCAGGTGGGGACGGTCGGAACAGAGCAGATACATCAGGTTCTCCATCCAAGATCCGACGGCCAGCAATCGTTGGCTCGCCAAGACAAAACGGCCACCGTGCACTTTTTAGCGTTTGGGTAATTTTATGCATTCTTTGGTCCAACGATTATTTTTGCGAAAATCGCTTCCTCGTAAAACTGTCCATAGTATTCGAAAATATTCCCTTCATGATTGACTTGTGAGTACTTTCGCACGAAAAAGGGCCGAATCGCACGGCCCGCCGGCGGGGTCAGAATGCGGTGAAAGCCATGTCCCAAAACCCCCTTCCCTTTAAACCCCTACCACTATTTCTACGATCCCTTTCCCTTTCCGCTGCTTTGCTACCTAATCCCCTCACCACACCCCGCCAATCCTCCCCGCTTCCACTCTCCTAGGGTTTTTAACCGCCGCCGCCGACCATGTCCGCGCCGCCGTCTCTCAAGCCCCCGGCCACCGCCGCCTTCCTCGCCGCCCCACGCGCGGCAGCCGCCCCGAGAGCTGCCGTCCCGGGCGCCACCGCGCAGCCGCCGCGGCGCCTCCGCTGCTCTGCAGCCGCCGGAGCCGGGGCCGGAGATTACGTCGAGGTGACGAGGGATACCTCCCCGAAATACTCGCGGCCCCAGTTTATTTAGCTTGTGATGATTGCTTACGAGACGCGCCTCTGTGCGTGTGTTGTGCAGATGAGTGCTCCCCTGGATTGGGCGGCGAGGTCGGTGGAGGCGCTCGAGCAAGCGACGGACCTGGACACCTTCTGTATGATGGCGCTGTCGCCGCTCGACGGGCGCTACTTCAGATCTGTCAAGGACCTGATGCCCTTCTTCAGCGAGTTCGGACTCATCAGATACCGCGTCCTAGTTGAGGTTTGGCTCTTCGGATAGCTTACCCATTGAGAGTGCATTATTTGATTTCTAGTACCACAGATTGTGCAGTCATGAGTTATTGTGGATAACATGGAAACAATATTGATTTACTACTGCCATGGTGATGGCCAGTGTTACTTATTTCAAGTGGTTTTTGGTTCTGCAGGTAAAATGGTTGCTGAAACTTTCACAAATCCCCGAGGTCACGGAAGTGCCACCATTCAGCGAGGAGGCCCAGCTCTTCCTGGATGCGGTTATCCGAGATTTTAGCATCGACGATGCTAAAGAAGTGAAACAAATCGAGAAAATAACCAACCATGATGTGAAGGCTGTCGAGTACTATCTGAAGCAGAAATGTAGCTCAAATCCAGAGGTGGAAAAGGTATGCCGACCCGAAGAAATACCTTGACATCTCTGTGTTCACTTGCAGTTTGCTTTGAAGTGAACACTCATTCCGAGCTTGTTTTTTCCCAGGTTTTGGAATTCTTCCATTTTGGGTGTACTTCTGAAGATATCAACAACTTGGCATATGGACTGGCTCTAAAAGAGGCGGTAAACACAGTTATGCTCCCTGTGATGTGTGATGTATGCATTGCAATACGTACCTTGGCAACGGAAAATGCGCATGTCCCTTTGTTGTCTAGAACTCATGGACAGGTATAGACACCACCTTATAACTTTTGAATATCTTCATTTGTATATGCTTGGGCATGTATTAGTGTGTGAATATCTGACTTGTTTTTTCTTCATGTGCTGTAATCCTTTTGAGTAATTTCACGCTGGTCTTGCATCGGATTTGAACTATGTGATTCTCCACTGCCTTATCATATAGCATAGTGTGCTAAGGAAGATTTATTTTAGGCCTTTCGTGTTTTCTTGCCATTGCTGCAATATGAGACCATGAATGACAACTACTGTATACAAGGAATGGAACTGTGCAAATTGTATGCTGCTCCCAAGTTGCTAGGCGGTAGAAGATGACAAGAAATTTAGCGTTATTTTAAAACACCAAATATGAAATAAAAAAGGTACTGCAGTAATAATGTTTTCAGGCCTGACTTTTTTTTAATTGTTTATGTTCACTTTAATTTATTTTTGTCAAATATCCTCTTTCTTTACCATATTCTATTAGTAAAACCTTTCCTGAAAATATAAAGGTGGAAGACATTCTTCACTATTGGTGCACTTCAGAGTTCAGCACAATAGTCTAGATGTAATCCAATGTAATTAAAACATTGTTGATTGGCATGGCGCTTTTATTTTTTCTGTCATAGACGTAGACTTTGAGTAATATCTAGCTGTTTGTTGCTGATATGCCTGGAATGCTAGCTTACAAATTCCCGCTTCCTACTTGTAGCCGGCATCACCAAATAGTCTAAATGTAATCCAATGTAATAAAAACATTGTTGATTGGCATGGCGTGTTTATTTTTTCTGTCATAGACTTCGAGTAATATCTAGCTGTTTGTTGCTGATATGCCTGGGATGCTAGCTTACAAATTCCAGCTTCCTACCTGTAGCCGGCATCACCAACAACTCTGGGAAAAGAGATGGCGAATTTCGTAGCCAGATTATATGATATCGGGAAGAGTTTTTCTGATGTCAAGATACTAGGGAAATTTTCTGGAGCTGTTGGAAATTACAATGCTGATGTAGTTGCGTATCCGGAAATTGACTGGCCTAAGATGACAGAAGAGTTTGTCAGATCCTTAGGTTTGCAGTTCAATCCTTATGTTACCCAGGTGATGTATATTATTTTTTCAGTCACTTGGTTGTTCCTAATACTTTTTTCACGTCCTGGACAGCATTTTTTCATTTCGAGATATGACTTGTCTTAGACTGTTCTTGCTGCTATTTGCATCTATCAACTGTTTGTTCTGATGGAGTATTTGTCCTCTTTACAGATCGAACCTCATGATTATATCGCAAAGCTCTTCAATCTATTTGTCCAGTTCAACATTGTCTTGACTGATTTTGACAGAGATATGTGGGCTTATATATCAGAAGGCTACTTCAAGCAGGTAGAGTTATAGTGTACTGTCATCAAAGAATTACTCTAAGCACAACATGAAATAACCTAGACTTATTGACTTGCTGCCTGCATTACAAGTTTACAACCTATGGTGCATTCCTCCATATTGTTTCAGATACCGAAGGCTGGTGAAGTTGGATCCTCCACCATGCCTCACAAGATCAACCCAATCAATTTTGAAAACAGTGAAGGCAATTTTAGTGTGTCTAATGGTCTGTTGCATACTTTAAGCATGAAGCTACCAATATCAAGATTGCAGGTAATGTTGTCACTCACCTAAACTTCCACTTCTAATTATGTTTACTTGTACGCCTAATATCATGCAAGACAACAACTTAATCCTTTTGTGTATATTCTATTGATATTTTCAACTAATGAAGTGCCATGTTACGTCAATGCCAGCGTGATCTCACAGATTCAACTGTTTTGAGAAACTTGGGTGTTGGATTAGGACACTCACTCTTGGCTTACAAAGCCACAATTCAGGGAATCCAGAAGCTCCAGGTATGTGGACTATAACTTGTCCTTTAGATCCTTATATTGTGCCTCGAGGTTTCAATGTAATTATTGTACCATAATTGTATGTTTATAACTTATATATCTATGCCAGCGCCCCGTTGCGCCCTAGTGCTGCCTACGAAGCACCGATACTTCAAACTCCACCGTGTCGGGGTACAATACTCCGCTGATACTCCGATACTCCCGATACTTGGACGATACGCGTATCCCAGGAGTATCATATTTTCCGATTTAAAAAGAAAGATAAAAATGCCGATACTCGGGCGATACACGTATCCCAGGAGTATCATGTTTTCCTATTTAAAAAGAAAGAAAGAAAATGCCAATACACCGCTGGGAACTTTGTCGACATGTCTGAGACACGGGAAGCCCAACCAAAGCTCACTACTAACCCTAATAACCTGTGCACTCTCTATCTATTCGGACGATTGACCATCACAGCGGATCAGGAGCAACTGAGCGCACCGTGGCCGTTACTGCAGGTCTTGCTTGCTGCTGGGTGTGCGTGCTTGCTTCCTGCCAGGCTGTCCTGTGTGGTGTTGCTTGCTGCTGGTGCTGGGCGTTGATGCCATTGATGTATTTTGCAAGCACAAATGGGGCAGTATAATGATTGGGGAAATTGATGAGATGATCGTTCGGCCATCGAGGACTTAAAACAGACATGGAGGCAACAAAGGGGACAGACAGATTTTTCATAGCATTCAATTATTCTTTGTCTAAATCACATGGCATTTTATCAATTTTTATATGTATAATTTCCGTATTGCTATTTCTAGAAATTGCTGTTTCCCGTGTTGCCATATCAGTATCACCGTATCCGCCTCGCTGTATCGGTGATGGCTGCCCCAGAGGTCTTCTTCCTCAGCAATGCTAACGCCTCCCATTCCTCCTCTCTGCCTCCCTCCTCCACTAATAGTATTGCCTCCCATTCCTCAGCAATGCATACACCGCTGGGAACTTTGTCGATAATAATAATATTCAATTTTTTTCTGTATCTGAAAACCCTGTCCTATCAGTGTTTTTGGACTGACTAAAAACTGTTATTCGTTGCTAGGAGATAACCCAACTTTTATGATTACTAGTTGCACCCAAAGTTGGGTCCAAGATTAACTGATAATTCTTGTTTACTGCATTTAGACCCTCTCGTGGGAATGTTATATCATTTGTAATTATGAGTGATCTCAGGTAACTAGGTTATTTATGTCTGCTGCCTCTTTGGTTCATTGTTTTATCAATCATTCAATTGGTTGTGGTACAGGTGAACAGAGTCCGTTTGGATGAAGACTTGGACCAAACATGGGAGGTCCTTGCAGAGGCAATACAGACAGTAAGATCTCCTGCTTTACTCTGTTCATTCTCCCTTCAGTTTGATTTTTGGTTGGTCTTGCTCAAGTGGTCTCAAAAAGTGACTTTGTCAAAAGTAGACTTGTATATTTATGAAGTTTGTATGGCTCCGGAGACACTTTACCTTGTCAAAAAGCAACTAGGCTAGATGCTTATTGTGTGATCGTGCGTCCATATTCCCTTAGGCAAGGCATCACTATACTAATTATTTAAGTATGCGGTGGTATTCTGGGGTCTTGGACTATTCTTATTTTTTCACATTAGGCAAATCATATTTTCACCATTAACCTTCTTTGTAGGTGATGCGAAGGTATGGGATCCCTGAACCTTATGAGAAGCTGAAGGAAATGACTAGGGGTCAGGCTGTGACCAAAGAAAGCATACGCCGATTCATTGAAAGTCTAGATCTACCAGAGGATGTGCGATCAAGTCTTTTGGAGTTAACACCACACACGTACATTGGAGAGGCGGAAAAGCTTGCTAGAGATATTGTGAATGTGGTCGATCTAGAATCTGGGTTTAAGATCGAGTGAGCTTCCATCCCTTTTTCGACAAGGGTGACAAGAATAACATGGAGAATTTCGAGGTGAACTTCACATGGCCTAGTCTTAAAAGATTGTGTCACAGTAATATCTTGTCCTCATTAAAAAGCTTCTGAGGGCATGTGGCATGCGGTCTACGGGATTGTACAATCAGTATTCATTTTTGCTGTGCGGAGCTCCATTTTGTCACACATTTTTCCACAGTTTTGTGTATGACATAGTGGGGGGTGCCGCAAATATTCGACTGAGCAAACAGTGGCTAGAAACGGTCAAACTTTGCCTATCTTTAGTTTGACAAAGTTTGGATGGCCAAATAAGTTGATTTCGAATAGTACTAATTCTATGGATTTGAGTTGGGAGTCCTGGGTAAAGAAGGAAATAAACCATTCTAGATCATCTGAGAATTCAGATTTTTTTTATTGCGAGAAGTCAGAGGGGGTTACAAGCTCTTGATTTGTGTACACAATGACCATTCTCACCCACCTGATGGTGCATTTGCCAGCGTTTGTTTGTCCCGCCCTCGTGGGTCTCGTGCTGGATCCGTTTCGAAAAGTTCCACCGTACTGTGATTTGTTTGCAAGATAATGATGTGTGACAGCGACATAAAAAAGAGGTCTAATGAAATGAAACCAATTTTCATCCTTATCCAGCCACGTGAAAAGACGGACGAGGTTGATTCTCCGGGTAATATTTTGCTTGCAGGCAACATCCTTGTCGGCTGTGGATGTGGGGAAACGAGAACCCGGCGTCTGTGTGAGCGTGTCTGTCTCAGTTCTAGCGGGCGACAACCTTGACCGTGACACGCTGCTGATGCACATGACTAGCTAGTCGACAGGAACTGCTGCGCTAGTGACTTGGCTGGTGATTTTGGCAGCCTGTGTGGGGTTAGCGTCGGTCTGCTGTTGAGCTATCGCTCGAGGCACAGTTCCTCGACAGAGAATACTAGTAGGGGTTGGATCCCGGATCCGTAAGCATATGCTAACATCGATCATATGCCATGCAATTCCAATTTTCACGAAGAAAATAACTTGTGTATCTAAGATTCTGAGGTAAAGAGGCAACAGTGTTGGGCTTCAGACTCGTGTCAGCGGATACATTGCTGATAGACAGAGGAGAGGACGCAGGCATGCTACAGCAGTAGTAGTACAACTGCAAGATTGACCTGGTTTTAGGTGGAATACTAGAACTACAAGGATTCTAGATCTGACCACGAAGAGTATGAAGTACTAGGATGTTTCAGAGAAATGCAAACTGAGCCAACTGTCAGACTTACAAAAGTGTACTGCAAACCTACAGCCACTAACCAAGTAAACATAAACAAATACTCCTCCAGATGAAACAAGAAAATTATGTGTCAACTGCTTGACTAGGATGATAAGAATACGGATATTTTGCCCAATTAGAATCACCCCGTTCTCACGGACAGATTCAGAAAGCCCCAACTCGCTTCATTACCGAAATGCGTCCCCATTCTAGCTCGTCGCCATGCAGCAGCACCGACAGGAAAATCCAATCACAGAGCATAACAATTACCACTAACATACCATGGCCAAATATCTTAGCAGAATCAACGTATCATGAACAAAGCATATCGAGAAAGAAAGAACCCAAATAATAAAACTAACCATACATACTAGTACTAGCTTAGTGGCATGGCATCCTCCGTCTTGCTCGTGCGGGCTCTCACAGCGTGCAGCCGCAGAAGAGGAAGAAGCAGCACATCATCGAGACGAGCGCGACGGACTCGACGGCGGTGATGAAGCCCCAGAGCACGGCGTCGACGACGAAGGGCACGTCCGGCACCAGCTCGGGCCACCGCCGCACCGCCGCGCCGAGCTGCTCCGGGCCCCAGTCCCACTGCAGCCGCTCCTGGAGGAACGCGTAGTAGGACGACGACGACGGCGACGGTATGGGCGGCGACGAAGGCAGCAGCGCGGACAGCTGGCTGGGCAGCCCGCCGAGGTCCGGCGGCCACCGGAGCATGGACACCAGCCTTCCCGCCATGGCGGAGGCGTCGGTCGGTCGCGGGCTCGAGGTCGTTCGTTTGAGGCTGATGGGGTATGGACTTTGGAGCCGTGGAGCCGTGGAGCTAGCGTGGAAGTGTAACGTGTTGCGGTTACTTGCTGCGTGCTCTCGTGCGTGCGTGCGTGGCGTGTTGTCTTCTTTGTCTCATCAAGTTATCACGTGGTGGTGGGCCGGCGGGGAGGGCGACAGCCTGATGCGGAGTAGCGATGTTCACTGGGCTGGTTGGTGTGCGTCGTCACTTTGGGCCAGGCTTCGTGTGGCCGAGCTTTTGATAGTACAGTGGCTCTTGGTCCTGCTTCTGGCTTCGGCGGGCCTACCGTACCGTACGCCAACAACGGCCGTTGTACACCAACTTTGCACACTGAATTAGAACAGGTCACACCAAAAATATCTAGTTCAGCTCGACTCGACACAACTATTTATCCTAGTTGGACACTGGAAATATAGCTCGAGTCGACACAACTATTTATCCTCGCTATGGTATTGCAGAGTGGAGTAGAGATTATTGTATTCATAAAATAGAAGAATTTTTCATTGTTTAGCAAAACGTCCATAGAACGTTTAAAAGGTTGTTTTCAAAAATGCGTCTGCCGGGAGTCGAACCCGGGTCAATTGCTTGGAAGGCAATTATCCTAACCGTTGGACTACAGACGCTAATTGATTTTTCACTTCTTAACAATTAAACAGTAACATAATAGATTAAGGTTCAGAACACAAGAAATGGATGAAGGTTTATTCGTGAGGCACACCCACCGCACGAGTACGCTCCTGATGTAGCGATGATACGTGCGGTATGCATTTTTTTTTTGGAGAATACCTTGACTTTATTAATTCATCAGAGCACCATTGCAATCAGCAATAAGGCTGTTTTGAAGGAATATCGGGCTCTCCTCGATCCAATACCCAGACACATTATTCAGACGCGCATAACGTGCACAGGCATGTGCCGAGGCATTGTTCGAGCGCCGAGCAAAACTAACAGAAAAGAACTCAAAACCTAGACCTAAGACATTAGTTTCTTCAAGCAGGGGTGAAATCACCGGACGATTCCTCCTCCTAGACTCCCACGGACACACAAGCCCTGAACAATCAGTTTCAATGATGATTCCACTAAAATTGCGCGCTTGAGCAAAGACGGCAGCATCACGTAGCGCCAAAGCCTCCGCTGTCAATGGGTTGACGATACCCGCATAGGGCTTGCACCATGCACCTCGGAATGTACCAGCGTCGTCCCTTGCCACGCCACCACTGCCAGCCACATGGTCTTGGCTGTTAATTGCACCATCCACATTGATTTTGACATAGCCATCATCTGGTCTCTGCCATTTTCAGCTTGGTAGCTTCCATGGATGGAGCTTATTTGGTTGAGGGAGCTCAAGCTCCGTCAACGTCTCATGTACTGCCTTAATGGCGATACCTGGATCAAAACCCTGCTCCCACCGTGCACCCATTTATTTCTTGAAAACCAAATGGACCACATCACCGTGATTACTTTGGCCTGGTCCTCCGCTGACCACCAATCTTCAGTTAAGATATCCGCTGCCCATGTTACTGGGTGAAGTTTGGGTAGCTTGATATTTAGAATGTCCCTCGCCTCTAACCAGAACAGTTTGGCGTGGGCACATTCAGTTAAAGCATGAAGCAAAGTTTCTGAAGTAGCTTTACAAACCGAGCAGGTGCTGTTAGCTCTAACATGCCTCCGAGTGAGGGTTGAGTAGTCCGGCACAATGCCTCGCATAACCCACCACCAAAAAACTCGCACCTTCGGTACTACCTTCAAACTCCATAGCCGTTTCCACATGTCCATGTGGCCCTGTGAAGATGACATGCCTTCCCTTTGTCGCTCCTCTCCCAGCTGAGAAACAAGCATACGGTAGGCAGATTTGACCGTGTACAGACCTGATTTTTCATAATTCTAGGCCATCCAATCTTCATCTAGTCTTGAACTTAAAGGGATTTGCACAATCCGTTCAATATCCACTTGGCAAAAATTGTCCTTTAGCTTCTGCATATCCCACTGCCGTGTGGTTGCACTAATTAGAGCATCTCCACTCGTCCCCCGACGAGGCACCCGAGCGACGTTTTTCCCATCCGGACGGTGAAATTCGGCCCAGTCGCGCCCCCGGTTTCTCGTTTTCGTCCGGATTTAGCCCTTCATCCATCCGGCGAGCCCACGCCATCCCCGGCCCCCCGGGGCCCGCTCGGGGACTCCGGACGAAAGATTTTGGCGCAAAACGTCGTGTGGACCCGCGTAGTCGGCGACAGGAAAACCAAATCCTGTCGATTTTCCCTCCAATTTGCTTGCATATCCCCATTCCCTCCAATTTGCTTGCATATCCCCATTCTCTCCCGCCGAATTTGTCCATTCTCCTTCTCGTCTTCCAGTTCCAGTTCCGGCGGCGTCTTCTCGTCCACCACGCTCTCCTCCTCGTCTTCTCGTCCACCACAATGCCGCCGAAGGCGACGACGAGGAAGCCGTGGGCGAAGAAGGAGCGGCCGCCAGGCATGACGAACGCAGAGTGGGCGGCGGACGAGAAACGGCGCGAGGTGGAAACAAACGGCAGGGCGGAGAGGGTGAAAAAAGCCGCCGCCAAGAGGTCGGCGGCGGCGGCCAGGACGAACAAGCGAGGAAGATCAGCATGGCCATGAGCGGCGGCGGCGCCATGTTCCCCGGCCAATGGCCGGCGCAAGGTACAAGCAGTTCCCCGTCGTCCTTCTCCCCTTCGATGTACTCGCCGCCGCCGCCTGCCATGTTCCAAGAGGGCGCCTACGTCCAACCGTCCAGGTTCACGCCGTCGCCACCCGAGCTTGACGTCGGCGGCGGCGGCCAGTTCGAGGGCACCTCGCCGGCCATGCGACGAGGGCCGCTCCCGTTCGGCGCGATGGCGGCGCCGAACGAAGAGGAGATCCACGAGATGATCACCTCCGGCTCCATGGCCGCCGCTGCGAGCCCGGGGTTCTTCATGGCCGCCGCCGCGAGCCAGGGGTTCTTCACGCAAGAGGAGGCGAGGGCGACGGCAGCTGTGGCCGACTTGAGGTCGCACGCCGACGGGAGGAACGACAAGTTCGACGGCAGGTGGCGGGAGATGCTCGCCAACCAAGGCGTCCGGATCGCCTGCGCTGAAGACGACGGCGGCGGCGAAGAAGAGGAACACGGACTTGGCGTTCCTGATGGGCGGCGGCAACATGGAACTGATGGACGAGGAGACGAGGAATTGGTACCAGGGCCACCGCAGCGACATCCTCGGAGCCACTCCGGCCAGTCCTTCGTCGTCTCCGCCGGCTCCTACCTCGGCTTCCTCGCCGTCTACTGCCGCTGCTTCGTCGTCGACTGCCGCTGCTTCGTCGTCGACTGCCGCAACCGCTTCGGCCACGGCGTGTGAGGAAACTGGTCCGTCGGACACCGACGTGCCGACCGGGACTGCCGATGAGCCTGTTTGCGTGTAATTTCCCTCCGATCGCCGATCTGTGGCTGATCCTTTTGCTCCTTTTGCCGATCAACTGGCCGTACTTGTAGCGCGGGACGACGCTTTGTTTTAATTTAAACTATGTCCGCCGAACTCCGGGTGGACGACTGAAAATACGGTACTCCCCACGACTTAATTTCGTCCAATCCGGCGGTTGTTTCGTCCGGATTTCGCCGTGGGGAGCGCCAACGAGTGAAGAGGCTCTTAGCTCACACACTTTAACAGCTTCGGCACCAGGTGAACGAAACAATGGCCGTAGTGTATGAGAAGTCGGGATCCAATTATCGTCCCAGACGGAAATACTCTCCTGTCCCTACTCTCTTAATTAGGCCTTTTGACAGAGCCTCGCGGCCTGCAAGAATGGCTCGCCAAGTGCGTGATGTAGTCCTTGGCGCCGTGGCTTCCATGAACTCTTTGTTATGGTAGTAACGTGCCAATAGCACTTGAGCGATATCAACCTCCATCCCCGCTTTCCGAGCAGCGCAATGTTGAAGGCAGCCATGTCTCGAAAGCCCATGCCACCTTGGCTTTTCCGCACTGCAATTTTGTCCCATGCAAGCCAATGCATGGACTTTTTTATCTAAGCATCCATTCCACCGGAATTTTGCCATGATCGAAATCAATTTGCTGCATGTTCCTTTAGACAAGTTGAAGGCTCATGCTATAGATCGATTTGGCTTGTAAAACTGATTTAATCAACGTTTCTCTGGCAACAAAAGACATCAGCTTCTCTGCCCAACCATTAATACTGCCTTTCATATTATCAACAATATATTCAAAAACCTCGCTTGACAGATTCCCTACCGCTGTTGGGAGCCCAAGATATTTCTCGTTAAAAGCCTCTACATCAACATGTAATTATGCTTTAATGGCTTTACAGACCTCATCCAAGGTACATGCTGAGAAAAACACACAACTCTTAGCTCGATTCACTAGTTGCCCAGAGGCCTGATTGTATGTATGGAGAATCTCATTCAATCGTGCTGCACTCTGTACTGTTGTATTGATGAAGATGAGGCTATCATCAACGAAGAAGAGATGTGTTATCCAAGGCGCTCGGTGGCACACCCTGATGCCACGGTCAACATAACCCGTGTCATAAAATTTCAGTAGTGCCGAGAGCCCTTCTCCACATGGCGACATGGGGTCGCCCTGTCTCAGTCCAGGGGATGGTTGGAATTGATCTTGTAACTCTCCATTCACTTTCACCGAGAACCCAACAGACCTAACACACTTCACGATCAAATACACCATTCTGAGGGGAATGCGGTATGCATATTTAGAGCAACGCTAATAGATCTCGTAAACCAGGCTCAAACAATTAAAGTTGACGGGTTTACAGTTTAGTCTTCGTTCGGGCTATCGACCAGATCCCTTAATCCCAACCTAGTCCGTAAAAATAAAACAAGGTCCACAACCGCTCGACATTTATATATACCGGTCGATGCGGCGGATACAACAATACAAGTTGAAACCCTATCTCCGCACCGCCGCCACCGTCGCATCCACTGCCATGTTTGCGTGTACGGCTAACCGTGGCAACCGCGAAAGGGGGAGGGTGGGGCTGGATTGGCTCCGGGGAGCGCCTCTCTTCGTCCCGGCGGAAGCTGGGTCTGCCTCGAGGGCACGAAGAAGCGCGCCATGTGCAAGTGATTTTCGACGCTGCCGCCGTCCCGCATGCGCGTACGGCGGGGTGGTGTTCTCGTCTTCTTCGTCCTGCCGCATAAAAAAGAAGAATTTTCCGTTGTCCACCTAAAGTTGATTTAGATATGCGTCTGCCGGGAGTCGAACCCGGGTCTATTGCTTGGAAGGCAATTATCCTAACCGTTGGACTACAGACGCTAATTGCTTGTTCACTTCTTAACGGCTTATAAGTAAGAACAGAATGGATCAAGGTTCAGCACGGAAGCAATGGATGAAGGTTTGTTTGTGAGGCACACCCACCGCACGAGTATGCTCGTGATGTAGCGGTGATGTGTGCGGTATGCACATTTAGCAACAATAGCCCTAGAGAAGTAGAGAGCTTCCTTTTGTGGCGTTTCACAATGAACGCACCAAGCTCTCTATGATTTCAAAATCTAGATATGGGACTGATCTATGTGAATATGGTCTTACGTTCTGTTTATGCTATGCGTAATGCGTTGCATCACAGGGAATAAGATTGCTCTATGCCCGTATTGCTGTGGCTGAAAGACAGATGAAACCAATACCAGGAACTTTTGGTGTTTTGGTCCCGCATAACGGCGGCTCCCAATGTGATTGTCGTCCAATGAAGCGACTGTTGGCGCTGATTGTGGTGTCAAACATGTTTGATGTTTTGTTAGTGGATCAGTTGAGTTGTGCATTTGTGCGTCCGGCCTTCTTCACCGACAATACAGCGATAAAGTAGCTGTTTGACAAATAATAACAAATCAGACGTCAAGCCGTCAAGGGGTAGCATAAGCATATCCAGAACACAATCAAGTTCAGAAAATATATAGTTATGCAGTATGTACTCCATATGGCTGAACCCCGTTGCAGAGGATCGATGTACGTTCAGCCGATCGAAGATGCGCTGAGAGCCTTCCGCCCTTCGCTCAAGTTCCAGAGCTCTGGCACAGAATACATTCTGAGTTCTGACAGGATTGTGCATTTGTGCTCCCGGAGCTCAGCAACAACCACGTACACCGCATTGCACACATCATCACCGTACTCCTCCTGCTTGCGTAGAGACATGTACCTCACTTTTGCCATCAACTTGGACAGTCTTGAGAAGGTTGCCAGCAAGATTTTGGGTACCGGTTTTGAAAAAATCTCCGAAGGGACTGAGACTTCCGGTAACCATGGTTACCGGAGATAACTGGTCAAACTGGACGAGATTCTTAGACAAAATTTGAATTTCAAACTGGGTTCGATCGACCGCAAGTACTGTAACCTGGATTGGGGATGGTCCTCAAGTTGTACTGGCTTGTTGTCTACAGGAGGCTGCTCCTGTAGCTTAATCAATATATTTCATTCGCAAAAATAAAATAAAAGTAAGGTTTGGAGGAGAAGGAAGTGAATGATCCGGACAAATAAGTTGGGGCATGGGGTTATAGTGGAGACAGAACACATACGGTTTAAATCAAATTAACCAATCAGTCTAAATTCAAACCAAATTCAAATGAACTAAGATTTTTTGGGCGATAAGTTCATTTACTAGAGGGGACTGAGAATTCTGGTTACCCACCGGTAACTGCGGTATTTCACCCGGTAATCAAATCTCGGTTGTCAGAATGGGTTCTTCAGTTCATCTTGCCAAACTAATACCATCATAGAAGCCTTGGTCTCATGGTCATCGTCTCCGTATGCTTCCTTGTGCATGCATCTTTGAACGGTTTTTAGTCGAGTTATCCCATCGTTTTGATTCCAATAAGGCAATAACAGACGAGTTCTTATAACTTAAAAAAAAAACATGTATCATCAGATAGGTATGATCACCATCTGGATGGACAGAAATAATCCTGAATTTACACAATGGAGCATACCATGAGCAAATAGGTCAAGAAGCAAATCCCAAAATTTATATCTCAACAAAGCAATCCCAGATGATACATGTACCAATGCTTTTCGAGCATCTTGTACCTCATCTCCAATGACACTCTCTTTCTCCGGCACACTCAACTCTCTGACCTCAAACAGTTCGGCATTCGGGGCTCCCATTCGCTCACACCGTCTCAAGCTCGGGATGATGCGCCACATCCATCTCGTTTCCCAGTTGAAACATTCTTGAGATGAATTCTTCATTTCCCCGTAGTGTTTTAATTGAAGGTACATATGTTACTAATGAATTTAAATGACCATTCTCTAGAGTGTAGCCCGTTCTGCACTTCTACTCCATGATTACAGCTTGAAGTTGCAGCCTTGAATTGGCAGCATAAAATAGGATGACTGGCTGCCCTCTGGGTCCATAGATTGGCCGGTCGACCTAATTCTAGTGGTGGCGTGAATAGCCACGCACACGCCACTATAACTATTGGCGTGCACGCAATCAACACCACCGGTAATTGTATAACGATGATGTTGCACATGACGCAACACCATCGTAAACAACTGACCGGGGCAGCATTCTGGGCCCACTTAAGAGTGGCGTTGCGGCCGTCGCCACACGCCATCAATGGTCCCACACTGCTGGAGTTGCAGTTTCTATGAGCACGTGATTATTTACAACGGCGTTGTATAAATATGGTGCACCACTAATTATAAGGCCCCGCCAATCATATCCCTACTAGTGCCACATCCTTCCTAGCACCCTCTTCCCCTTCAGCAAATCGACTGTTTCTCGTCAGCAGGATGCCGGATTATGTTCGCAAATGTAGCACAATGTTGATAGGTACCATCAACTAGTATCCTTGGTCACATTAACGACTATCAAACTCAAATTGGACATCAGGAGGATTGCCTTGTGCAAATCTATCGAACACTAGAGAGTGTTGCAACACGTTGATGTCATTATGTGAACCACCCATCCGAAAAAAGAGTGCCAGATCCATAGATCTTTGAACCCACGACTTCAAGTATGATTATGCACTCTCCAACACGTTCACTATATTGCCCATGCCAACCAATGGGCAGTTCTTCCACTCCTAGTGCATGAAGTCTGTGTTGAACTTGTACATTGCTTCTAGATATGTGCACTCCCTCATCCGCATGTACTTATGTACGAGCGACAATGGCATAAGCAAGCATACTAATCGGTGATGTACATTTATGGTAAGAAGAGAAGCTCACCTTGCCAATGGCATCCTCTTTGCGAAATAGTCGTCATAAATCTTGATTCCGTTCATAATCCGTTGGAACGATGGCCTTGACATCAGAAACCGATGTTGGAACATAGCAGAGTCTACAGTGGGTTGGTACGGTGGAAGTAGTCGCTGAGGGGTTGCACTTGCACATGGCCAACTTCTCTTTTATAATCCAAGGCCTCGACACGGCCTCTGATCGAACCACTAGGCCTTGAAATCTGCGCCACATTGTGGGCATGCATGAGAAGCGTCTACGTCATCAACAACTCGGAATCATCGTCCGAGTCATCATCTGACGATGTATCAGTGACATGGTTGAAAAAGAACTAGTCTCCGTTATTGAACATGTTGTACGCAAAAACGTAACTTTTGCACTTTGGTTAGCTGAGAGAAAGGTGCAAAATACCATGTTTTCAACAACACACATATGTCACCTAAAAGCGGGTCGGGCGACTGTCTAAACACGTTGCGGGCGGCGCAGTCCACGGAACATGGAAGAGGACTGCAGACGGTGAGGGCAACCTGGGCTGGAAAGTGTAGCAGGCAGGCGAAGCTGACCTCTTTCAGCGACGACGAAGGTTGAGGCGACGTGGGCGGGGACTAGCACTGATGAGAACGAAAAGGGTGGGGACGATGGTAGCTGCAGTGCCGGAGCTCCTCCAGCACAGGCAAGGCCACCCAAACTCGTCCGGCAAAAAGCCTCGAACTCGATCAAGCTAGAACCGACGATGTGTCTGACGATGGATTCAGTGGCAAATTGGTGGGTGTGGCCAGCGGATAAACCAAAATTTATGTCGCCGCCGCGTGAAACCCTTTGATCCATATTAGTTTATTTTTGCAGGAATCTTAGTTACCACTAATATAGATGTATCTAAACATATTTTACTTGTATGTACATCTATAGCAGTGACAAGTAATACAAATAAGAGCGAGTACAGTTTTTTTTGAAATTTAAACCACTCTATTAAGCAAACAGCAAGCCGCCTCATTAAAAACCTTCCAGACCCCTTCGTACCCTGGAAGGAAAAGAGTGCGTCTGAAACTTGCTGCCGCGGATCACAGTATAGTTACATCATCTAGGAGAGGTTGCAAAAGGAAACTAGAGGGCTCATCGACCCAATTACAAGAAATCGGAGAAGAAAAACACTCCCTAGCTATTTCATGGGCTACTATATTAAGATCTCTCCCACAATGAGTAAACTCCACATTACCAAACATGCTATCTTGATTCATGATATCTGCATAGACAGTTGTGGCTTCATTCCATACGTTCCTCTCTCGAGCATAATTAGATGACTTCCAGATTTTGTTGCACCCTTTGTCATTGGCTAGACGCAGGCCATGGAGCATCGCAATTTCTTCAGCCATTGAAGCCGAGCCAACATGGGGAATGAAGGTCGAGGAGGCTGCAATGAAACCGCCTCGGCAGTTTCTAAGAACAGGCCCCGTTGCACCACTATGATTCTCTGCAGAAAAAGAATCATCCACATTTAGTTTTAAAAATCCCGCTCGGGGTTTAAGCCACACTTGTTTGTGCACACTGCCTTGGCACTTTGCTTTTGTAGCGTTCGCAACAATTGCTCTGATCGAGTTTGAACAAACATTCACCGGGGGGAATTGTTCACCATGGGTTTGTCGGCGGCGAAGCCACCACACGTACCATGCAGTCGTAGCGATGGTCTCTTGAACTTTAATAGAGTCATAGGCTCATAGCCCATAATAGTACTGACTGAGGATTTTAGAAGTACTTCCAGTACTTGGGAACCCGATCGACCAGGCTCCATGGCATCAAATATCATATTTTCTAACCCCAATACTCTCCAAATGTTTGTAGCACCTTGACATTTAAAAACCATGTGCAACACATCTTCATCCTCTTGATCAATGACTGGACAAGCCCCAGATGTACCTATATGCCTCCCAAGCAGAATGGATTTTAGAGGAAGAACTCCATGCATGATCCTCCAACAATAAATCTTAACCTTAGTTGGGACATTTAGCTTCCATAGAAGGTCAGATTATTAAGACAAGTACCAGAGATTAGGGACTTGCAGGTGACCCCATTAAATTGATGTCTCCATTCAACATGATACACGGATCGCACAGAGAAGAAACCAGACCGAGTTCCATGCCAAGAAATGAAGTCCTCAAAAGCATCATAATGAAGGGGAATTTGCAAAAAAAAATGTGGCGTCGATAGGATGGAAATTTTGGTGAATTAATTCCTGGTCCCAATCCCCCGAGATGGGATCGATGAGCTCAGAGACCTTGGTGAGAAGGCAGGCACCTCGGGGGTAGTGATCTTATAGTTTGGGCTATTCGGGATCCACGGATCTTGCCATATATGTGAAGGGATTCGTAGCATAGAAAACAAAAAAATTCCTACCGCAAGAACGAATAACAAACCAAGATCTAATCTAGTAGATGGTAGCAACGAGATGTAGTGAGACTAACCCTCGAAGATTCCAAAGCCTACGAGATTAGGTCTCATGGTTGATGTAGTCGATCACTTGCCGCTTTCAAAAGCGCGTAGAAGATCTTGACAGTGCCACAATCGGGCAGCACCTCCGCACTCGGTCACACGTACGGTGTTGATGACGACGTCCTTCTCCCCGTTCCAGCGGGCAGCGGATGTAGTAGATCCTCCTCGGAATCCCGCCAACACAGCGGTGTGGTGACGGTGGTGGTGGAGATCTCCGGCAGCGCTTCGTCGTAAGCACCGCGTGAGAATTAGGAGGAGGGAGGAGAGGGCGGCTAGGGTTTGGGCACAGGGTGGTGCTGCGACTTGGGGAGCTAAGGCTGCGAATTGAGGTGCCCTTGGGGTGCCCCTTGGTCCCTTTAAATAGGTGGCCAAGCCCCTTGGGTCGTCCAAAAATCTGCCCCCAAGTTTGACTGAGTTCCGATAGGTTTCCGGTTACGAAAACCTACTCCTTCTCGAAATCTTTTGCCATTTCCGAAATTGCATTAAGGAAAGACTTATTTTCCTTTAAGGCAACGTGGTTGCACCTATTATGGAACCCTCCGGACTTCCTTAGACATCCCGGGTCGTCCCGGACACTTCCGGAACCTTCCATAATATTCCGGACTATTTCGGTCCTTCCAAAACCTTCTAGAAGCTCCGGTCAAAACACCGGACTTTTTCCGAACCTCGGAAAATGACTTTCCATATATGAATCTTATTCTCCGGACCATTTCGGAACTCCTCGTGATGTCCTGGATCCCATCCGAGATTGAAAAACATTCGAACTCCATTCCATATTCCATATCTACTTAAAACGACATCAAACCTTAAGTGTGTCACCCTACGGTTCGAGAACTATGCGGACATGATCGAGACTCTTCTCCGATCAATAACTAATAGCGGGACCTGGAGATCCATAATAGCTCCCACATATTCAACGATGACTTCGTGATCGAAAGAACCATTCAGATACGATACCGATTCCCTTTGTCACGCAATACTTTACTTGTCCGAGGTTCGATCATCGGTATCTCCATACCTAGTTCAACCTCGTTACAAACAAGTACTCTTTACTCGTACCGTGGTATGTCATCCCTTATAACCTAGTCACATGCTTGCAAGCTAATTAGACGACATTCCACCGAGAGGGCCCAGAGTATATCTATCTGTCATCGGGATGGACAAATCCCACTCTTGATCCATATGCCTCAACTCACACTTTCCGAATATTTAATACCATCTTTATAACCACCCATTTACGCAATGGCGTTTGATGTAATCAAAACATCCTTTCGGTGTAAGTGATTTACATGATCTCATGGTCGAAGGACTAGGTAACTATGTATCGAAAGCTTATAGCAAGTTGAACTTAATGACTTGATCTCATATTATGCTTACTATGGGTGTGTCCATCACATCATTCACCTAATGATATGATCTTGTTATTAATAACATCCTATGTTCATGATCAGGAAACCATGATCATCTATTAATCAACAAGCTAGTTAAATGAGAGGGTTACTAGGGACTATGGTTGTTTACACAACACACATGTATCAATGTTTCCGGTTAATACAATTATAGCATGGAGTGTAAACATTTATCATGAACACTAAGATATAACAATAACTATTTTATTATTGCCTCTCGGGCATATCTCCAACAGTCTCCCACTTGCACTAGAGTCAATAATCTAGTTTACATTTGTAAATATATAACACCTTGGCCTTCTGGTGCTTATCATGTTTTGCTCACGGGAGAGGTTTCAGTCAACGGATCTGACACGCTTAGAAACGTATGTATTTTGCAATTCGTTTGCGTCTCAACGCATCACTCATTTTCCAAATGAGTCGGCATTAATCATATATGTTCAGTCTTCTGGTGGAACCTTAACTCCGCGGTCTGAAATATGTCACTAATATTGTCACACACAATATAGCTTCAAAGTTCTGACACTATCGGAACTACTCCAAGTTCTCAAAGAACTCCTCGACTTAAAACTCCTCAGTCATTGTCTAAACAATGACATACTCTGCCTTCGTTTGTAGAATCTGTCACAATATTTAGAACTCATCTAAATCTAGCATAGACTTCTTCTAGCTCATTGTGCTACCTTTTAAACAACACTTAGCCTAATTGAGATTGAAATTTTATTTTTTATATGTGACCAAACTAATATCGGTGCAACACCTTACAACGATTTATTTGTCATTACCCATACAAAACTATATATATCCTTGGTTCTTCTAAAGCACTCAGGGATATTCTTACTGTTGTCTAATGATCATTACATGAATCATTCTGGTATATGCTCTTAACACTTTAGAGCACAGGACATCTGATTTTCTACATATTATTCGTGATCTAAAATCACTCATGTTTTTTTACCCATCGAGTGTTAAATACACTCAAGTCATGTTAAACCTTCGCATGGAAAAGAACACCTTCTTAATATTTTTATATTGAACTACGTCAATATTCATTCTATGTACTTTAACTTAAACTTATTATGTGTTTAAATCTATCTTCATAGATCTTGACAATAAATATGTGTCAGTCCATATCCTTTCATTGAAGTTAATTCTCAATGAAACCTTTTAATCACATCAAGTATATAATTACATCATTTATAATCAATGATATGTCATCCACATATAAGCGCTCCCACTTAATTTCTTGCAAATGCAAGCATCTTCATCATTTCTGATGAAATCAAAAAATCTTTGACTATTTCATCCGGTGAAGATTCCAACTCCGCGATACTCACTTCATCCAATTGAAGTTTGTATACCTATCTAGTATTCCACGGACTAGCAAACTCTTGATTTTATCTAGTATACATCCTTAATACATACTTCTGGAAGGTATGTATTACTGCCATCCTACTAACATATCTCATAAAAGAAATATGTAGTGGCTACTAGAATAATCCATATAGACTATAAGCATTGCTACGGAAAATCTAATCTTATCATAGTCAACTCTTTGAACTTTGTCGTAAACAACTTTTCGACAAGTCGAGCTTCTTCAAGGATATTGTTTTATAGATCCATTTACTTTCAAAAAGTATTCACCTATCTTGGATTTCATGGCGCATAGTGATGGCGCGTGATGCACACGTCCGTTGGGAACCCCAAGAGGAAGGTGTGATGCGCACAGCAGCAAGTTTTCCCTCAGTAAGAAACCAAGGTTATCGAACCAGTAGGAGATGAAGGCCACGTGAAGGTTGTTGGTGAAGGAGTGTAGTGCGGCGCAACACCAGAGAGTCCAGCGCCAACGTGGAATCTGCACAACACAATCAAAATACTTTGCCCCAACTTAACAGTGAGGTTGTCAATCTCACCGGCTTGCTGTAAACAAAGGATTAAACGTATGGTGTGGAGAATGATGTTTGTTTGCAAAGAACAGCAGAGAACAATGATTGCAGTAGATTGTATTTCAGATGTAAAAGAATGGACCAGGGTCCACAGTTCACTAGTGGTGTCTCTCCAATAAGATAAATAGCATGTTGGGTGAACAAATTACAGTTGGGCAATTGAAAAACAGAGAGGGTATAACAATGCACATACATATCATGATGACTACTATGAGTTTTACTTAGGGCATTACGACAAAGAACATAGACCGCTATCCAGCATGCATCTATGCCAAAAAGTCCACCTTCGGGTTAGCATCTGCACCCCTTCCAATATTAAGTTGCAAACAACAGACAATTGCATTAAGTACTGTGCGTAATGTAAACAATACAAATATCCTTAGACAAAGCATTGATGTTTTATCCCTAGTGGCAACAGCACATCCACAACCTAAGAACTTTGCATTCCTGTCCCAGATTCAATGGAGGCATGAACCCACTATCGAGCATAAATACTCCCTCTTGGAGTTACAAGTATCAACTTGGCCAGAGCCTCTACTAGCAACGGAGAGCATGCAAGATCATAAACAACACATATATGATAGATCGATAATCAACTTGACATAGTATTTCATATTCATCGGATCCCAACAAACACAACATGTAGCATTACAATAAGATGATCTTGATCATGATAGGCAGCTCACAAGATCTAAACATGATAGCACAAGAGGAGAAGACAACCATCTAGCTACTGCTATGGACCCATAGTCCAAGGACGAACTACTCACGCATCAGTCCGGAGGCGGGCATGGTGATTTAGAGCCCTCCGGTGATGATTCCCCTCTCCGGCGGGGTGCCGGAGGCGATCTTCAGAACCCCCCGAGGTAGGGTTGACGGCGGCGGCGTCTCAGTAACTTTTCTCGTATCGTGGCTCTCGGTACTAGGGTTTTCGCGACGGAGGGATTATATAGGCGAAGGGTGATACGTCCATTTTGCATCACTATTTTATATCATAATTTACTGTTATTCATTGATATATTTCATATTTAGAGATGATACTTATGTTATTTCACCTATTTTGCATGTTTCATGATTATTGGAGAATCACTCACCGGAGTCAGGATTCTGTCTGGAAAAAGCACCGTCAGAATGCAATATTTCTGAAGATCAACAACTGACGGAAATTACACCGAAGGTCTTATTTCTCCAGAAGAAGGAGCCAGCCAAAAGGAGGGGCCGAGGAGGGCCGCCATGGGCCCCCCCATAGGCCTTTTGGGGAGGGGGCCCACAGCCCCCCTCGGCCGCCTCTCTTCCGCGTACTTCATCTACCCGAAAACCTAAGGTACGGGGAATAATCGCGAAGAGACACAGCCGCCTCTGCGGGGCGGAAAACACCAGAGAGAAAAGAGCTCTCCGGCAGGCTGAAATCCGCCGGGGAAATTCCCTCCCGGAGGGGAAATCGACGCCATCGTCACCGCCATCGAGCTGGACTTCATTGGGATCATCATCACCATCATCTCCACCACCTTCACCGTCATCTCCACCGCTGCACCTCGTCACCGCTGTAACATCTAGGGTTGAATATTGATTATTTCATAGGGGAAACTCTTCCGGTATTGATTACTCCTTGTTATTGATGCTATTGAGTGAAACCATTGAACCAAGGTTTATGTTCAGATTGTTATTCACCATCATATCACCTCTGATCATGTTCCATATGATGTCTCTTGAGTAGTTCGTTTAGTTCTTGAGGACATGGGTGAAGTCTAAATGTTAGTAGTGAACTATGTTGAGTAATATTTAATGGTTTGATATTTAAGTTGTGGTGTTATTCTTCTAGTGGTGTCATGTGAACGTCGACTACATGATACTTCACCTTTATGGGCCTAGGGGAATGCATCTTGTATTCGTTTGCTAATTGTGGGGTTGCCGGAGTGACAGCAACTTTGAACCCCGTTGGTATATCGATGCGAGGAGGGATAGCAGGATCTCAGAGCTTAAGGCTGTGGTTAGATTTACCTTAATTACTTTCTTGTATTTGCGGATGCTTGCAAGGGGTATAATCACAAGTATGTATTAGTCCTAGGAAGGGCGATGCATTAGCATAGGTTCACTCACACAACACTTATCAAAACAATGAAGATTAATCAACTATATGAAGCGAAAGCACTAGACTAAATTCCCGTGTGTCCTCAAGAACGTTTGGTCATCATAAGTAAACAGCCCGGCTTGTCCTTTGTGCTAAAAAGGATTGGGCCACTCGCTGCAATTATTACTCTCGCATTTTACTTACTTGTACTTTATTTATCTGCTATATCAAAACCCCCTGAATACTTGTCTGTGAGCATTTACAGTGAATCCTTCATCGAAACTGCTTGTCAACACCTTATGCTCCTCGTTGGGTTCGACACTCTTATTTATCGAAAGTACTACGATACACCCCCTATACTTGTGGGTCATCAAGACTATTTTCTGGCGCCGTTGCCGGGGAGTGAAGCGCTATTGGTAAGTGGAATTGGTAAGGGAAACTTTTACTGTACGTGCTGATTTTACTTCTGCCTGCTGCTATAATTCATTATGGAGAGGTCTTCTCTTGAATTCCTATTTGGAAAATCTACTACTACTGCAAAGGTAGTGGATGAGGCGCCAGGTGAGAAAGAGGTTCCATACAAAATATCTATGAAAATTATTGAATGTGTTGTGGATAACCGCTATGAAGGGGATGGAAGCTGTCCATCCTGGAGATCATTTACTGTTTTTACATGAATTATGCGGGTTATTCAAGTGTGCAGGTATTGCTATGGATGAAGTTAGGAAGAAACTATTCTCTATATCGCTGTCTGGTAAAGCGGCGCATTGTTATAAATTGCTGAAGAATGGGGATTCTCTTGATTGGAAGGATATTGTGCCTCTATTTTATTCTAAATTCTATCCTCCAAGTGAAATTCACAAAGACCGGAACCGCATATATAATTTCCTGGCCTCATGATGGAGAGAGTATTGCCCAAGCATGGGGGAGATTGAAGTCTTTAATGCTCAAATGCCCCATTCATGAGCTTCCTGGTAATATCATTATTGATAATTTCTATGCAAGACTTTCTTTTCAAGATAAAACCTTGCTTGGATACTACTTGTTACTGGATCATTTACACACAACAAAGAAGAGTTTAAATGGGACCTTCTTGATCGGATTCAGGAGAATGCCTGAAGGATGGGAGAACGACAAAGATAGAGAGTCGGGTATAAATTATGATTATGAATGCATTGAAACTTTTATGGATACTGATAAATTTCGTAATATGAGTGCTACTTATGGTCTTGACTCTCAAGTTGTTGCAAATTTTTATAAAGCTTTTGCCTCTTATTTTGAATTGCCTCGGAAGAATTTTGATAAGTATCATGAACCTTACAAAGATAAAACTGGTTCACCTATAGATAAATGTGTTGAAACTAAAACTGTTGATCATATTCTTCCTGAAGCTTATATTGAAAAAACTCCTTTTCCTGCTAAAATGAAGGAGTATTCTGTTATAACTAGTGCGGTTAATAAAAGTGCAAAGAAACCTATAGAACACGAAGAGCAAATAAAGGTTGAACCTTGCTATTGCAATAGTTAAAGATCTTGTGACTGAAAATGTAGAAGTTGGTCATATCATTTTACGTGAAGATGCTTCTAATATTGTTTCGCATCCTAATAAGTCTAGGAAAGCCGGTGTTCCTATGCTCTCGTTAGAATTGGTGATCATTGTTATTATGGTCTATGCGACATTGGTGCAAGTATTAGTGCCATTCCTTATGAGCTTTACACGGAAATCATGCATGAAATTGGTTCTTGTGAACTTGAAGATATTGATTTGGTTATTCGGCTAGCTAATAGAGAAACTATCTCTCCTATTGGTATTGTTCGAGATGTGGAAGTTCTATGTGGTAAGATTAAATATCCTGGCTGACTTTTTGGTACTTGGTTCTGCTGCTAGTAAGTCTTGTCCTATTATTTTTGGTAGACCTTTTCTAAATACTTGTGGAGCTGTTATAGATTGCAAGAAGGAGAAAATTGTAACTAAATTTGCTGGTGAATCTTATGAGTTTAATTTCTCTAAATTTGCCAAAACTCCTTATAAAGCTGATTTGCCTAGTAATGATTTTAGAGTTGAACAGTGTGCATCTATTGCTATTGCTCCTAATAATCCTTTGCGGCAACATTTGGAGGATAGTGAGAGTGAAGTCTTTAGGGAAGAAAGAAATGAGCTTGATGAAATTTTCCTTCGTCAACCTATTCTTAAACATGACTTGCCGGTTGAGGATCTAGGAACAACACCACCACCAAAGGAAGATCCTGTTTTTGATTTAAAACCGTTGCCTGATAATCTTAAGTATGCTCATATTGATGATAAGAAAATATATCCTGTTATTATTAGTTCTAAGCTTTCAGATTTTGAGGAAGAAAGGTTATTGGAAATATTGAAGAAACACCGAGGAGCTATTGGCTACACTCTTGATGATTTGAAGGGGATTTCTCCCTCTATTTTCCAACATGCCATCAACATGGAAGATGATGCAAAGCCTGTTGTTGAACATCAGCGTTGTCTAATTCCTAAGATGAAGGATGTGGTAAGGAATGAGGTATTAAAACTTCTTGAAGCAGGTATTATATATCCTATTGCTTGATAGTAGATGGGTTAGTCCTGTGCATTGTGTTCCTGAGAAAGGAGGAATAGCTGTTGTGCCTAATGATAATGATGAGCTCATCCCTCAAAGAGTAGTTGTAGGGTATAGAATGTGCATTGATTATCGAAAAGTTAATAAAGTTACTAAGAAAGATCATTACCCTTTACCTTTTATTGATCAAATGTTAGAAAGGTTGTCTAAAAATACTCATTTTTGCTTTCTTGATGGTTATTACGGGTTTTCACAAATTTCTGTTAAAACTAAAGATCAAGAGAAAACCACTTTCACTTGTCCCTATGGAACTTATGCTTATAGGCGTATGCCTTTTGGTTTATGTAATGCTCGTGCTACTTTTCAAAGATGCATGTCTGCTATTTTTCATGGCTTTTGTGAAAAGATTGTAGAGGTATTCATGGATGATTTTTCTGTCTATGGGAATTCTTTTGATAATTGCTTGCGAAACCTTGATAAAGTCTTGCAGAGATGTGAAGAAACTAACCTTGTTCTTAATTGGGAGAAATGCCACTTTATGGTTAACGAAGGGATTGTATTGGGACATAAAATTTCTGAGAGAGGTATTGAAGTTGATAGAGCTAAAGTTGAAGCAATTGAGAAGATGCCCTATCCAGAGGATGTTAAAGGTATTCGTAGTGTTCTTGGTCATGCTTGGGTTTTATAGGAGATTTATTAAAGATTTCTCTAAGATTTCAAAGCCTCTTACTAATCTTCTTCAAAAAGATGTACCTTTTGTTTTTGATGATGATTGTAAGGAAGCTTTTGAAACTCTAAAGAAAGCCTTAACAAGCTGCTCCTGTAGTTGAACCTCTGATTGGAATTTACCTTTTGAAATTATGTGTGATGCTAGTGATTTTGCTGTAGGTGCTGTCCTTGGACAGCGAGTAGATAAAAAATTGAATGTTATTCATTATGCTAGTAAAACTCTTGATGCTGCTCAAAGAAATTATGCTACAACTGAAAAAAAATATTAGTTGTAGTTTTTGCTTGTGACAAGTTTAGATCTTATATTGTTGGTTCAAAAGTTACGATTCATACTGATCATGCTGCAATTAGATACCTTATGGAAAAGAAAGATGCTAAGCCAAGGCTTATTAGATGGGTGCTTCTTTTGCAAGAATTTGATTTACATATTATAGATAGGAAAGGTGCTGATAATCCTGTTGCTGATAATTTGTCTAGATTTGAAAATATTGCTTATGATCCTGTTCCTGTTAATGATAGTTTTCCAAATGAACAATTGGCTGTAATAAAAGTGAGCTCGCGAGATAGTCCTTGGTATGCTGATTATGCTAACTTTATTGTTTCCAAGTACTTGCCTCCGACCTTTTCAGCTCGGCAAAAGAGGAAATTCTTTTATGACTTGAGGCATTATTTTTGGGATGACCCACACTTATATAAAGAAGGAGTGGATGGTATTATGCGAAGATGTGTTCCCGAATATGAACAACAAGAGATATTGAGTAAGTGTCATGGTAGTGTTTATGGAGGACATCACGCGGGAGATAGAACCGCGCAAAAGGTTCTACAATCAGGTTTCTATTGGCCAACTCTCTTTAAAGATGCAAGAAAGTTTATTTTATCTTGTGATGAATGTCAAAGAGTTGGTAATATCTCCAGACGCAATGAAATGCCTATGAATTATACTCTTGTTATTGAACCATTTGATTGTTGGGGATTTGACTTCATGGGTCATTTCCCTTCTTCAGAAGGTAACACTCATATACTTGTCGCTGTTGATTATGTTACTAAATGGGTGGAAGCCATACCCACAAAAAGTGCTGATGGTGAGACCTCTTTAAGAATGCTTTTAGATATTATTTTTCCTAGATTTTGAGTTCCTAGATATCTTATGATTGATGGAGGTTCTCATTTTATTCATGGTGGTTTTAGAAAAACTCTTGCTAAGTATGGTATTAATCATAGGATTGCTTCAGCTTATCATCCTCAAACTAGTGGGCAAGTAGAATTATCAAATAGAGAAATTAAATCTATTTTGGAAAAGACCGTTAATAAAACTAGAAAAAATTGGGCTAGTAAGTTGAAGGAAGCACTATGGGCTTATAGAACTGCTTATAAGAATCCTATGGGGATGTCACCTTATAAAATGGTTTATGGGAAAGCTTGTCATTTACGTTTAGAACTAGAGCACAAAGCTTATTGGGCTGTGAGAGAACTAAATAAAGATCCTAAACTTGCAGGTAAGAAAAGATTGCTACAATTTAGTTCTCTAGATGAATGGAGAAGTGAAGCTTATGAAAATGCTAAACTTTTTAAGTAGAAAGTTAAGAAATGGCACGATAGAAGAATTATCAAAAGAGAATTTAATGTTGGGGATAAAGTCCTATTGTATCGGTCTCGTCTCAGATTTTTTGCAGGGAAATTGCTCTCAAAATGGGAAGGACCATATGTCATTGTGGAGGTGTATCGTTCGGGGGAAATTAAGATTGGTTCTCTGAAAGGCGATGCCACACAAGTAGTGAATGGACAAAGGCTCAAGCACTATATTTCTGGAGATTCTTATAATGAAGATGTTGATGTTATTCGAGTGGTGACTCCGGAAGCTTTCATCAAAGGTCAAATTGACGAGTTCGCAGAGTTCGACTTTGAATAGGTAACGGTTACGGTAATAAAAAGTCCGCGTTTAACTTTCCGAACAATGTTTTTGCTATTTTTGGAAAACATGAAAAATTACGAGATCGAAACGGAGAGGAGGAGACGCACGAGGGCGTGCCCCCATAGGCCGGCACGGGCCCCAGCCTGGCCGCGCCGCCCTATGAGGACGGCCCCTCGGAGTCCCACTCCAACTCTGGTTCGACCTGGTACTTTCCTTCTGTCGTGAAATTTTTTGCTATATAATCTCTCGGACCCCTGGAGGTCTGTATATTGTTTTCTCGTCGTGTTTTGTTTCGAGCTGTTTTCTGCCAGAATCTGTTCTTGATCTAGAAGCACCATGGTCTCCAACAACAATGGGAAGGGGCTTTCGGAAGAAGATATTCAAGATCCCGAGTGGAAGGATATGGATGAGAGTGTCGAGGAAGAAGTGAAGAATATGCCATCAAAAAGAGAGCGACAAGCTGTTGGGAGTAAGCAAATCTTGGTGGGATCGGTTAACACTCGGCGTTCTTTTTCTCATAACTTGCAGGGACCCTTACCACCTGCTCCTAGCCTCAACTCTTTCCCTGCCTTGGAGGAAGCTTTACGGGTTACCGATGAATTTTGTGATCAATACCGTGCTCTGAGAAGGGAAGTGGAGATACTTCAGGAGGAGAACAACCGACTTCGCAGAATGCTAGAGCGGTTCCTCACTCCCATCAGGGTTTTCCCACCATCACCGCCGAAGGAGTAATTCATCATTGGTATTGGCACCCGGCCCCTTGGTTTGTTCCAAGCTTGGGGGGAGTGCCGCGATATCACATCATCACTATCTTTTATCTTTTTACTATCAAGTAGTGTCATATCATGAGTAGGGAAGTTATCATATAAGATGGTTGCAGTGTGAAAGTATCTCTCTTTAGTTTGTTATCTATGTATCCATTGGTGACATAGGCATCCCTAATGGGCCTGCCGAAGATGGCACCCGGGGTTTACTGAAGGCCCATAACTCGAAGAGTAAGAAGATTCGGAAGCCCAAGTTATTATTAAGGAAAGCTAGAGTTGTATTAAGAAGTACTACTTGTAATCTTGCGGGACGGGTTGGAAACCCTCCCGGACTCTGTAACTTGTGTATTATGAATCCCTCGACTCCACCTCCTATATAAGGGGGAGTCGAGGGACAAAGAGAGGATCGATTCATTGTTCTACGCAACCCTAGTTTTTACATCGTCGAGTACTTTTCGGCTGAAACCTTCGAGATCTACTTGCCCTCTACTTCCGACTAAAACCCTAGTCTACAATATGTAGGCATTGATAAGTTAATCCCTTGTCAATTGGCACCGTCTGTGGGAATTAGGGGTGTCAAGGATCTGATCTCGATGGCACATTCAAGATCGTCGACTTCATCAACTGGAAGCAACGCAATGGACAGAGGTAAACAGATCGAAACTGATCTAGTTGATTTTGTTCCTCACCCGCCCTCGTGTTTGGAGGCATATGCGTATCTGGAGGAGCCCATGTAGATGACGTTCGGGAAGTTCCACTTTCGCGTCGAGAAAGAAGGAGCGTATCGTCTCGAAATTCCGATTTCGTCGGGATTATCAGCGGTTGATCCCGATTTTTCGAGTTCAGCATCATCAATCGAGTCAGACGACGAGGAAACTTCGTCACCACGCTTTATCAGCACCATGGCAAGTGAAAAACTCGCCAAGATCTTCAGCGACATGTCTTTCGAGTCATCTGCGGACTCCGATATAAGCGATGACTCGAGCAACATCGACAACTTCAACTTCATCGACAAATCTATTGCTGTTGGAAAGGTCTTCACCAATCTATATGATGGTGTCACCAATCCCGAAAAATATAAAAGTTCAAAATATCATCAAATCTATGCAATTGGAGAACCAAGCCGATCAGAGCCGGAAACATCAGAGGCTTTTGATGATGCGGGAAATCCATATGTCGATCCCGCTGATCTAAGGCGAGGTTTAGGCACTAAGTATGGTGGGCCTACACCGCGCCTAAGGGTTCAACTCCCACAAGAAGCGTGGGACAGAGCCGCAAGAGCCATGGATGGTACAGAGCCAATGACCACAGCTGCCACTGCAGAAGAATTGCAGGCTTACCAATACAGACTTGGTCGTGTTAGCAGAGAATTAGAAAAACAGACAGCTGACCTGAATAGAAGAAGGGAAGCGGCCTCCGCGTCAAGTAGGCGAAGGGCGGATTTAAGCCGACATTCAGGAACTTCGGGAGATAGTCACAGAGAAGCTCGGAACAGAGCAAGATCTCGGCTGCAAAATATACCTGAAGCAGAGAGAGAATTTAGTTCAAAACCTCGACATGTCTTTTATGTCCATCGACACGAGGGGGAATATCATTCCCAAAACACCAGAAGCTGGGTATATGGCGACGCAAGCTTTCATCCTAGCGTCTAGGCCGCCTCCCGGAGATCCAAGGGAAGCGTTGTATAACATGGCTATGGCAGGATGTGGAGCCATGGGAGCATCATTCGCAACTACACCTCCCGAAGGATCAGCAAGGCAAAATAGTCCACGACCCACTGCCAGCGGACACCGGGTCCCGAAAGAACAAGTGGAGCAAGAGACACAGCAGCACAAGCACGGGTGGACAAAGCACGCCAAAATAGAAGAGAACATCGGCATTCCCCAGAGATAGATGACGAGGATATGTGCGGGCTACCGTGCTTTACAAGAAGGGTCCGGAAAACTCGAGTTCCTTCAGGGTTTAAATTACCCGATAATTTCAAAAAAATTGATGGCCTGCAAGATCCCGAGGATTGGCTAGTCGATTACCTCGAGACGGTGAAACTGATAGGTGGAACCAGAGCAACAGCCATGCAGAGCATTCAAGTACACCTAAGTGGAGCCGCAAGATCTTGGATCAAGAAGCTTCCTCCAGGTTCCATCGATAGCTGGGACAGTTTTGAGGATGTGTTCGTCAAAAATTTCTGATCCACCTGCAAAAAACCTGCATCACTAGAAGAGTTGAGATCATGTCGACAAAAGCATGATGAGTCAATGAGGAAATACATCCAAAGGTGGAACATTATCAAAAACTCGGCAGAGAACATATCTGACGAGAGGGCAATAGATGCGTTCGTGGCAGGAATCCGACGAGGAGATTTTGTCGAGGACTTGGGGAGAACAAACCCAAGGATAGTATTAGAATTAATGGAGATAGCAAATAGATGGGCGGATGGAGAAGATGTTGTTCACAATAAGCGACACAGGTCACCAGAGGAAGACCGCAGTCGAAACTTCCAAAATAGACGACGATTCTCTCGGCAGTTTCCGAGTTATGATGCTCCTGGCCAAATATCGGCTGGTTTCCGAGGAAATACTGGGGGAAATAGTCGAGATGATTATCAAAGGAGTAGCAAGCAGCGAGGCGACAATAGAGATGATTCTCGGAATTACAGGAAAAATAGTGTACCAAGGTTTCAGAGACCTTTTGTATCGCCCGAGGATATGATGAACGGGCCATGTCAGATGCATTTTTATCTCGACAATAATGGGAAGAGGCAGTCAGGGCATCTGCAGAAGGATTGTCGAAATTTTCAAGCAATGTTGAGGGTCGCAGGGCTAGCCAACACTCAAGCAACAAATAGAAACCCCCAAGGGCCCAGGAGTGAGATCCACTTGCCACCTCCTCCCGCAATTACGGACGAAAATCGGCACCAGCTCAGAATAGCGGCAGCACCACACCCACCTCCATATGTTGATCCTAACTCTAACGGAGCGGTCTCGATGATTCGGAAAGCTAGGTCGTCCAATAGGGCTCGAGAAAGTAATCTCACGACAAGTGTTCATGGCGAGAGAAGATGCCTCCACCAACGATTGAGTACCTAAATTGGTCGGGACAGGACATTGGTTTCACAATTGCGGATCACCCGCAGCAAGTTCCTCGACCAGGGCAGTCAGCACTTATCTTGCCAGCGGTGATCGCAGGATTCGACGTATCTCGAGTATTCATCGACGGAGGCAGCAGTTTAAACCTAATGTATGCAAATACACTAAGGAAGATGAACATATCCTTGGCAAATCTAAAACCAACTGATACACGTTTCCGTGGAATCACGCCAGAGAAACCAAGTTATCCGTTGGGGAGGATCAATCTCGACGTTCAGTTTGGGAACCGAGAAAACTACAGGATAGAAAGGCTGGAGTTCGAAGTTGTGGATTTCCCGTCGCAATATCACGCTTTGTTGGGACGACCAGCATACGCCAGGTTTATGGCGGTACCACATTATACGTACCTGTTGTGGAGGTTACCAGGACCTAAGGGACCAATTACAGTCAAAGGCAGTTTCGCGTTAGGCGATAAATGCGACAAGGATTTTCATCGACCGTCGGAAACTTTCGGGATGCAAGCGAGAATATATGGCGTCAAGGCTCACAACTGATTATGATGTGTTTCCGGATGTAGGAAGGCCTCTCGGGGAGCCAACCTTTAACACTACGAAAGATTCCAAGGAGGTGCGGATTCACCCGACAGATCCAAAGAAAACGACGTCCATTGCAACAGACATGGACCTCGCATAGGAAAGCGCGCTCGTCGAGTTCCTCCGTGAGCACTGGAAAATCTTTGCATGGTGTCCAGCTGACATGCCAGTAGTACCCAGGGAACTTGCCGAGCATCACCTAAACTTGGATCCATTAGCGAGACCAATCAAACAACCTTTGCGGCGTTTTTCGGAACCAAACCGCAAAGCCATGCTGTCAGAGATAGATCGACTCAGAGAGGCTGGTTTTATCAAAGAGGTACATACAGAGGCCACGTGGGTAGCTAACCCAGTTCTGGTCCCCGAAGAAAAACACGAAAGTCCTTCGCATGTGTGTCGACTTTACGTGTCTCAATAAACACTGTCCAAAGGATCACTTTCCCCTCCCAAGGATCGATCAAATCATCGATTCTACGGCAGGATGTGAACGTCTTTCCTTCCTGGACGCATATTCTGGTTATAACCAGATCAGATTGAAAGAAGATGATGAAGTCAAGACAGCGTTCATAACACCTTATGACGTGTTCTGCTATAAGACAATGCCTTTTGGTTTGAAAAACGCGGGAGCAACATATCAGCGGATGATGCAGAAGTGTTTGGCAACACAGATTGGAAAAAACCTACAAGTATACATTGACGATGTCGTCATAACATCAAAAAGGGGGACAACTTTGATCGAGGATCTAAAGGAAACTTTCAACAATCTTGACAAGTTTTGCCTCAAACTGAACCCGACGAAGTGTTCTTTCGGCGTCCCTGCAGGAGAACTTCTCGGGTTCCTAGTCTCAGCAAGAGGAATCGATGGCCAATCCAGAAAAAATTCAAGCTATTATAACAATGAGGAAGCCAACAAATTTAAAATAAACGCAACAATTAACTGGGAGAGTCGCAGCTTTAAGTAGATTCGTCGCCAGGCTGGGAGAAAAGGCGTTACCGTTTTATGCTTTGATTAAGCAAGAAGAGAAGTTTCAGTGGAACGAAGAAGCGGACAGAGCTTTCGGGGATCTCAAACGCACAATCTCGACACCACCAATCTTGGTGGCGCCTAAGGAGAAGGAACCCCTCTTGCTATACATTGCAGCCACACCCCGGGTGGTCGGCCACGGCACTTGTAGTCGAAAGAGAGGAAGAAGGAAAACTTCATGGAGTACGAGAGGCCGGTATATTTCATCGGTGAAATATTATCGCCTTCAAAACAGCGGTACCGCGCGATGCCAGAAGCTAGCATATGGAGTGTTCACAACAGCAAGAAAGTTGCGACATTATTTTTCGGCACACCCGATAATAGTGGTCAATGAGGCACCTTTATCCAATATACTAAACAATCCATAAGCTACGGGTCGTGTCTCCCTTTGGGGAATAGAGCTTTCCCCTCGGGACATCACGTACGAGAAAAGAAAAGCAATAAAGTCGCAAATTTTACCGGACTTCATCGCAGAGTGGATGGAGCTACAAAATACGGGACCCCCAGATCTATCGAGAACCTGGACTATGAACTTTGACGGGTCCAAGAGATTAGAGGGAGCTGGAGCCGGCGTGATACTAATATCACCTGAAGGCGACAAATTAAAGTATGTCTTACGGATGACGTTTCCAAATGCGTCTAACAATGAGGCAGAATACGAAGCTCTCATACACGGGATGAAGATGGCGAAGGCTTGTGGTGCAACCCGACTAAAAATATTTGGCGACTCACAATTGGTGGCTCAGCAGGTCATGAATCAATGTGATGCAGTCAATGAAAGTATGATAGCATACAAGGAAGAGTATAACGAGCTGGAGAAGCTATTTGATGGATGCGATGTAAATCACATCAGCATGCTAAGTAATGATGAAGCCGATGTTCTTGCAAACATTGGGTCGCAGTGTCTCGCGATTCCACCAGGCGTGTTCTGGGAGGAGATAGCAGAGAGATCTACCAAGTCAAAGAAACCAAAGAAGAAGGAGAAAGTTGAGAAACCCTCGGGGGCTACAAAGGCAGCATTGGAAGAAGAAGAGGAACAGAACCTAGTAATGATGGTGCAAATTCCATGGATGCAGGCGTACATATCATACATCCTAAGGAAAGAAATACCCGACGACCCAGTTGAAGCAAGGCGAGTTATTAGACGATCTAAAGCCTTTACTGTGGTCAAAGGGGAGTTGTACAAGCGAAGTATTTCGGGTGTGTTACAAAGGTGCGTCACACCCGAAGAAGGAAGGATAATTCTGAAGGACGTACACGAAGGAATATGTGGCCATCATGCAAGCAGTCGAGCGATCACGGCCAAGGTTTTCAGAGCAGGATTTTATTGATTGACAGCAATCGAGGATGCAAAGGAGATAGTACGAACCTGCGACGCGTGCCAGAGATTTGCCGCAAGGCCTCATTCTCCGGCAGCAGAGCTGATGCCAATACCGTTGTCTTGGCCCTTTGCTCAATGGGGTCTCGATATGGTGGGAAAATTACACAAGGCTTCGCCAGGAGGATACGAGTATATGCTCATCGCTGTCGACAAATTCACCAAGTGGATAGAAGCAAAGCCGATAAATTCACCAGACAGAGCGTCGGCAATCAAGTTCGTGAAAAGCATTGTCTTTCGGTTTGGAGTGCCTCATAGCATCGTCACGGACAATGGCGGTAATTTCACATCCAAGGAATTCAAGGCATATCGTGCGAGAGGTGGGCATCAAATTGCACTTCGCGTCGATTGCGCACCCGCGGACCAACGGTCAAGTCGAGAAAGCCAATGGTATCATCTGCAATGGTATTAAGAAGCGCTTGTTAGGACCATCGGAAAAAGCTCGACATACTTGGCCAGAGGAGTTGCCGAGTGTGTTGTGGAGTATCCGAACAACACCAAATACACCGACAAAGGAGACTCCATTTTTTCTGGTCCATGGAGCTGAGGCAGTGATACGTCTCCAACGTATCTATAATTTCTGATGTTCCATGCTAGTTTTATGACAATACCTACATGTTTTGCTCGCACTTTATAATGATTTCATGCATTTTCCGGAACTAACCTATTAACAAGATGCCGAAGTGTCAGTTCCTGTTTTCTGTTGTTTTTGGTTCCAGAAAGGCTGTTCGGGCAATATTCTCGGAATTCGACGAAACAAAGACCAAATATCTTATTTTCCACGGGAGGTTCCAGAACACCGAAGGAGAGTCGGAGGCGGGCAGCAGGGGGCCCACACCATAAGGCGGCGCGGGTGGCCCCCTGGCCGCGCCAGCCTATGGGGAGGGGGCCCCGTGGCCCCTCCGACTCCGCCTCTTCGCCTATAAAGTCCCTCGCGACCTAAAACCAAGATACCAATTGACGAAACTCCAGAAAGACTACAGGGGCGCCGCCGCCATCGCGAAACTCCGTTTTGGGGGACAGAAGTCTCTGTTCCGGCACGCCGCCGGGACGGGGAAGTGCCCCCGGAATCCATCTCCATCAACGCCACCGCCTCCATCATGCTCCATGAGTAGTTCCCCCATGGACTACGGGTTCTAGCTGTAGCTAGTTGGTACTCTCTCTCCCATGTACTTCAGTACAATGATCTCATGAGCTGCCTTACATGATTGAGATTCATCTGATGTAATCGGTGTTGTGTTTGTTGGGATCCGATGAATTGTTACATTATGATCAGTCTATCTATATAAGTTTGTGAAGTTATTGTTGCTGAAATCTTGTTGTGTTTAATGCTTGTCACTAGTGCACGAATGGCATGATCTTAGATTTAAGCTCTATAGTTATTGCTTAGATTGTATCTACAAGTTGTTTGCACATATTGTTGTCCGGAACCCGAGGCCCCAAAGTGACAAAAATTGGGACAACCGGAGGGGAAGGCTGTGATATGAGGATCACATGTTTTCACCAAGTGTTAATGCTTTGCTCCGGTGCTCTATTAAAAGGAGTAACTTAATTGCCAGTAGATTCCCTTGAGGCCCGGCTGCCACCGGCTGGTAGGACAAAAGATGTTGTACAAGTTTCTCATTGCGAGCATGTATGACTATATATGGAAAACATGCCTACATGATTAATAATTTTGATATTCTGTCTTAATGCTATTTCAATCCTATCAATTGCCCAACTGTAATTTGTTCACCCAACACTTGTTATTGGAGAGTTACCACTAGTGTAGATAGTCTGGGAACCCCGGTCCATCTCTCATCATCATATACTCGTTCTATATGTCATTGGAAGTAGTATCAACTATTTTATGGTGCCATTGCCTACGTATTCTTATTATTCGCTGATGTGTTACTATTACTATTGCTCTCATATCACTGCTTGCTTTCACATCACCCCTGTTACTAGTGCTTTTCCGGTGCAGCTGAATTGACAACTCGGTTGTTAAGGCTTATAAGTATTCTTTACCTCCCCTTGTGTCGAATCAATAAATTTGGGTTTTACTTCCCTCGAAGACTCATTGCGATCCCCTATACTTGTGGGTTATCAAGACTATTTTTACGGCGCCGTTGCCGGGGAACGAAGAAAAGTTACACACAAAGATTTCTAACTCCCACGTCAACTGCACGCCAGCAAGATATTTTCTGGCGCCGTTGCCGGGGAGGCATAGCTCTACTCATAAGTTCACCTGGGGAGTACACTCTACCTCTCTCTCTGTTTTTATTTTATTTTATTTTGTCTTGCTTAGTTTACTTTTGTCTAGTTATTTGTGCTTAGTTTATTTCTGTCTAGTATTATTTTGCTTAGTTTACTTTTGTCTAGTTTGTTTTGCCTTGTTTTATTATATACCCAAAAATCCATAAAAAATTGAAAAACCGAAAAATTAAAAACTGTTGCTATGGGAGAACCCACAACCTATTTGCAGCTTATTGAATTATATAATAATTATAGAGAATCAAGAACGGGAAAAGTTATGAGTGCTGTGATAGAAAAACTGAATACAATTGCTAAAATCTTGCTTAAACGCCATGATATAAAGCTGTTGCTCTAAACGGGATACTAAACATCTTAAATTTCAATGTGGCTTTAGTGAGGAAGTTTTAATTAAGAACTATAATTGGAATAACTATATTCATTTTGGGTTCGAAGAGGCAGAACAATTTGTCATATTTATGGGAGCCTCTGAGATAGAATCCTTCATGACTAAAAAATATGAAACTTGTGTTGTTTGTAAGGACCTTAAAGATTATGTCTCTTCTATCCTTAATTTTTGCATAGAAAGTTACAGCGATAATCCTTATATCATTGATTATAAAGAGAGACTCATTAATGCACAAGAATGCACTCACAATTTGCAGGAACCTGTGGAAGAGGAGGAAATTGATGAACCTGAAAGCTCATTGGATGAAAAAGAAGAGGAGAGTGATGAACAAAAGAAGGAAGAATGGATTAGCTCCCATGCCAACCTTCTAATGAGAGTAACTCTTTATCTCTTACACTATTTGATTGTCCTCCATGCTTACCAAAGGAGGATGAATGTTATGTTCCTGTGGATTCTCTTGAAATATTCCCTATGAGTAAATCTTGTGAGAATAATTATGCTACTGTTGTCTATGATAATCCATGCTACTTTGATAAATTTTATGATAATGCTTTGTTTGTGCCTGATGTCGAAATGCATGGTACTAAAGAGTTTTGTTTAGCAAATGTTTATGATAAATCTCTAGATGATGGTCCTATGTTACTTGATAATATTAATTGTACTACTAATGAAAATGGGATTGGAGAGGTCTTGACTTTATCTAGGAGTCCCATATCTTTTGAGATTGATCAATCATCTTGTTATATTATTGATAAAAGTGGATTTGAAAGTTTTGATCCCACTACTTTTGAGCTTGATAAAAATTATGTGTTTGTAGATCATGGAAAGCATGCTGTATGTGATAGTTATATTGTTGAGTTTATTCATGAAGCTACTGAAAATTATTATGAGAGATGAAAATATGGTTGTAGACATTTGCATGGTACTAAAACACCTCTCTATATGCTGAAACTTTTGAAGTTACTCTTGTTTTATCTTCCAATGCTTGTCACTTTGTTCTTCATGAATTTATTTGTGTACAAGATTCCTATGCATAGGAAGTGGGTTAGACTTAAATGTTTTTTGAATTTGCTTCTTGATGCCCTCTTTTGCTTCAACTCTTATTTCTTGCGAGTGCATCATTAAAATCTACTGAGCCCATCTTAATGGCTATAAAGAAAGCACTTCTTGGGAGATAACCCATGTTTTTATTTTGCTACTGTTTTGTTGTGTCTTGGAAGTTGTTACTACTGTAGCAACCTCTCTATCTTTATTTTATTGCAATGTTGTGCCAAGTAAAGTCTCTAATAGAAGGTTGATACTAGATTTGGATTTCTGCGCAGAAACAGATTTCTATCTCATCACGAATTTGAGTAGGTCTCTCTGTAGGAAACTCAGAAAAATCTGCCAATTTTCATGCGTGTTCCTCGGATATGTACGCAACTTTCATTAGTTTTGAGTTTTCTGATTTGAGCAACGGAAGTACCTCTTAAAAATTCGTCTTTACTGGCTGTTCTGTTTTGACAGATTTTGTCTCTGTTTTTTGCATTGTCTCTTGTGGACTTTAAGTGAGGCTTTCTAGACGTGGAGAGCTGTAGCTAATGTTTTATTGAGTTCTTGCAATGTGTCACTACAGGGCCAAAATGGATTAAAGTTTTTTGAGTACTAACCCCTCTAATGAAGTTTATGAGAAGTTTGGTGTGAAGGAAGTTTTCAAGGGTCAAGAGAGGAGGATGATATATGATCAAGAAGAGTGAAAAGTCTAAGCTTGGGGATGCCCCTGTGGTTCATCCCTGCATATTTCAAGAAGATTCAAGCATCTAAGCTTGGGGATGCCTTGGGCATCCCCTTCTTCATCAACAACTTATCAGGTCACCTCTAGTGAAACTATATTTTTATTCGGTCACATCTTATGTGCTTTACTTGGAGCGTCTGTGTGTTTTTATTTTTGTTTGTGTTTGAATAAGATCGGATCCTAGCAATCCTTGTGTGGGAGAGATACACGCTCCGCTTTTTCATATGAACACTGGTGTTCTTCGTTTACTTTTAATGTTCATGACAAAAGTTGGAAGCTATTGCACTTATTGTTATTTGGTTGGAAACAGAAAATGCCTCATATTGTCTTGAATAATTTGATACTTGGCAATTGTTTTGAGCTCTCAAGTAGATCAAGTTTAATCTCTTGCATCATGTAGTTTAAACCTATTAGTGGAGAACTACCTTAGAGCTTGTTGAAATTGGTTTGCATGATTGGTCTCTCTAAGGTCTAGATATTTTCTGGTAAAAGTGTTTGAGCAATAAGGAAGACAGTGTAGAGTCTTATAATGCTTGCAATATGTTCTTATGTAAGTTTTGCTGTACCGGTTCATACATGTGTTTGCTTCAAACAACCTTGCTAGCCAAAGCCTTGTACTGAGAGGGAATGCCTCTCGTGCATCCAAAACCTTGAGCCAAAACCTACGCCATTTGTGTCCACCATAACTACCTACTATGTGGTATTTTCTGCCATTCCAAGTAAATACTTCATGTGCTACCTTTAAACAATTCAAAAGTTATTATCTCTTATTTGTGTCAATGTTTTATAGCTCATGAGGAAATATGTGGTGTTTTATCTTTCAATCTTGTTGGGCAGCTTTCACCAATGGACTAGTGGCTTCATCCGCTTATCCAATAATTTTGCAAAAAGAGCTGGCAGCGGGGTTCCCAGCCCCAATTAATTAACTTTCATTAATAATTCTCTTCACATGTTTTGCCCTGATTCATCAGTAAGCAACTTAATTTTGCAAATAGACACTCCTTCATGGTATGTGAATGTTGGAAGGCACCCGAGGATTCGGTTAGCCATGGCTTGTGTAAGCAAAAGGTTGGGAGGAGTGTCATCCATAAATAAAACTAAAGTACATGTGTAAACAAAAGAGAAGAGGGATGATCTACCTTGCTTGGTAGAGATAACGTCCTTCATGGGAGCCGCTCTTTGAAAGTCTGTTTGATGAGGGGGTTAGAGTGCCCACTACCATTCGTTGACAACAACAAACACCTCTCAAAACTTTACTTTTATGCTCTCTATATGATTTCAAAACTTAAAAAGCTCTAGCACATGATTTAATCCCTGCTTCCCTCTGCGAAGGGCCTTTCTTTTACTTTATGTTGAGTCAGTTTACCTACTTCCTTCCATCTTAGAAGCAAACACTTGTGTCAAGCTGTGCATTGATTCTTACATACTTGCTTATTTGCACTCATCATATTACTTTGTGTTGACAATTATCCATGAGATATGCATGTTGAAAGTTGAAAGCAACTGCTGAAACTTAAATCTTCCTCTGTGTTGCTTCAATGCTTTTACTTTGAATTTATTGATTTATGAGTTAACTCCTATGCAAGACTTTTTGATGCTTGTCTTGAAAGTACTATTCATGAAAAGTTTTGCTATATGTTATCTATTTGTTAGCAAACTATAGATCGTTGCCTTGAGTCACTGCATTCATCGCATATGCTTTACAATAGTATGATCAAGATTATGTAAGTGGCATGTCACTACAGAAATTATTCTTTTTATCGTTTACCTACTCGAGGGCGAGTAGGAACTAAGCTTGGGGATGCTTGATACATCTCCAACGTATCTATAATTTCGATGTTCCATGCTAGTTTTATGACAATACCTACATGTTTTGCTCGCACTTTATAATGATTTCATGCATTTTCCGGAACTAACCTATTAACAAGATGCCGAAGTGCCGGCTCATGTTTTCTGCTGTTTTTGGTTCCGAGAAAGGCTGTTCGGGCAATATTCTCGGAATTCGACGAAACAAAGACCAAATATCTTATTTTCCCCGGGAGGTTCCAGAACACCGAAGGAGAGTCGGAGGCGGGCAGCAGGGGGCCCACACCATAAGGTGGCGCGGGTGGCCTCCTGGCCGCGCCAGCCTATGGGGAGGGGCCCCGTGGCCCCTCCGACTCCGCCTCTTCGCCTATAAAGTCCCTCGCGACCTAAAACCTCGATACCAATTGATGAAACTCCAAAAGACTCCAGGGGCGCCACCGCCATCGCGAAACTCCGTTTCGGGGGACATAAGTCTCTGTTCCGGCACGCCACCGGGATGGGGAAGTGCCCCCGGAAGCCATCTCCATCAACGCCACCGCCTCCATCATGCTCCATGAGTAGTTCCCCCATGGACTATGGGTTCTAGCTGTAGCTAGTTGGTACTCTCTCTCCCATGTACTTCAATACAATGATCTCATGAGCTGCCTTACATGATTGAGATTCATCTGATGTAATCGGTGTTGTGTTTGTTGGGATCCGATGAATTGTTACATTATGATCGGTCTATCTATATAAGTTTGTGAAGTTATTGTTGCTGCAATCTTGTTGTGTTTAATGCTTGTCACTAGTGCATGAGTGGCATGATCTTAGATTTAAGCTCTATAGTTATTGCTTAGATTGTATCTACAAGTTGTTTGCACATATTGCTGTCCGGAACCCGAGGCCCCAAAGTGACAGAAATTGGGACAACCAGAGGGGAAGGCTGTGATATGAGGATCACATGTTTCACCAAGTGTTAATGCTTTGCTTCGGTGCTATATTAAAAGGAGTACCTTAATTGCCAGTAGATTCCCTTGAGGCCCGGCTGCCACCAGCTGGTAGGACAAAAGATGTTGTACAAGTTTCTCATTGCGAGCACGTATGACTATATATGGAAAACATGCCTACATGATTAATAATCTTGATATTCTGTCTTAATGCTATTTCAATCCTATCAATTGCCCAACTGTAATTTGTTCACCCAACACTTGTTATTGGAGAGTTACCACTAGTGTAGATAGCTGGGAACCCCGGTCCATCTCTCATCATCATATACTCGTTCTATATGTCATTGGAAGTAGTATCAACTATTTTCCGGTGCCATTGCCTACGTGTTCTTATTCATCTCTTCGTGTTACTATTACTATTGCTCTCATATCACTCGTTGCTTTCACATCACCCCTGTTACTAGTGCTTTTCCAGTGCGGCTGAATTGACAACTCGGTTGTTAAGGCTTATAAGTATTCTTTACCTCCCCTTGTGTCGAATCAATAAATTTGGGTTTTACTTCCCTCGAAGACTGTTGCGATCCCCTATACTTGTGGGTTATCAAGACTATTTTTTGGCGCCGTTGCCGGGGAACGAAGAAAAGTTACACACAAAGATTTCTAACTCCCACGTCAACTGCACGCCAGCAGGCAGTACTACCGATAGAAATAGAGCATGATTCTTCCAGAGTCACGGAATACGATGAAGAAGCCTCAAGAAAATCACTAGAGGATGACGTCGATGCACTTGATGAAGCTCGAGACGAAGTGTTATCACGAGTCACTAAGTACAAGCAAGATCTGAAAAATTACCACAGTCGACGATTGAGGCCAAGATCCTTTCAAGTAGGGGACTTAGTTCTACGGCTCAATCAAAAAAGCCACGACAAACTCGAGTCGCCGTGGCTTGGCCCTTACATCGTCACAGAAGTAATCGAAGGAGGAGCGTACAGGATAAAAGACAAGAAGACAGGGGTTCCCGAGCAAAACCCTTGGAACGTGGCGCAGCTAAGGCGTTTTTACGCTTGAAGTCGAAATATAGTCCTCCTTGTAAACATACAATGTACCGAAACGCCCGTGAGTTTTCAGACGCACTCTTTTCCTTTCAGGGCACCGAGGGGGGCTGAGAGGTTTTTAATGAGGCGGGCTCGCGGTGCCGCAATATAATAAAGATAGTGGAGATATACATCTTTTTCTTTGACAGGCTCGGGGGCTTGTGCCCAAAAGTTACAATATATACACACATTACCGACGAATACAACTTGCAAAAATATTTCGCCTTGGTGCAAAGCACCTCGCAAAATAAATAAAGATACAAAATAGTGATCAATAATAAAAAAAAAAGGCCCGGGGGCAAATACCCGCAAATATAGTATACTCAGTAAAATTTATTTGCCTTGGTTTAACCTCGCAAAAGCAATAAAGAAACTAGCCACCGAAACACTCGGGGGCTAGAGGAGAGAAAGAATATATATATCTGACTTACAATATACATACAACGAGTTGTAGTTCTCTTCGGACAACATAAGCTATATAAAATCAGTTGTGACCCAACAGGTCGTCAATATTTACTCTATCTTCTTCGGCAGAGGCACCTAGAAAATCGGCATAATGGCCATCTGCAAAAAAGTCGGCATCCATCCGAAGAAGGTCATCAATTATCTCTTCAGCTACTGGGGTAACCATTGCATTGATTTTATCGACACCTCTTCGCCGTTGCCTCAGCTTAGCATGAACAGTTTCCACTACCTTGGTCATATCAAGTTTGGGGTGGTAGATCTGAAGCATAATAAGGGTAACCCTAGCGCCAGCTACCAGTTGAGCTCTTACAAAACCATGGATCTTTTGCGAGTCCTTAAATTTCTCCATCAGCTCAGGAAGAGATTTCGGTTGAACATTCCGAGGAAACATAGCATTGAAAATCATGGATAAAGTTTTGGAACAAAACTCAAGGAACTCCCAAACTTGGCATGAGCGGTCCTGGAATCTGACAATTTGTCGGGTACGTTCCGGGGTAGCCCAGAAAAGGACGTCATGGTCAAGTCCCGGGTTAATAAGGAAATTTGATCTTGTGTCAACTCTTTGATTTTTGGCATCAGCATCCAAAAAGGGACCTATTTGGCGATAGTATAACAGTTAGAGGCAGAAAACAGGCAAAGAAAAAAGGAGAGGGATCAGTTTAAGGAACATACCCGCCATCTCCAAGCTTGCTTCGGTCATCAACTCAAGCATGGTGTTCTCTCGAGAGGCAGCTTGCGCAGCTTCAGCCACGGCGGTTTCTTTGGCAGCTATAGCTTCTTGAGCTTGTTGTAGCGCAATCTTTTCCTTCTCCGATGATTTTCGAGACTGCTCCATTATTATAAGTGCCTGCTTCTTCATAGACTGAAGCTGTTGGCGGAGTTCTTTCAAGTCTGATCCTGAACCCTTACTCGAGGAATCTTCAATAAATACATCATCGACAGGCGTTTTCCTCGAGTAGGATGAAACAGGAAAAGCATCGGCAGGTCGAGGAGTTGAAGTGTAGTTGTCAAATACCAACTGGAAATAAAAGTTTCGACATCAATCATCAAGCAAAATAGATTTCCATTGATTTCTCAAAGTATTTACACGGCTATTACAAAAGGAGGATCCCTAATGAACTACTGAGGTAGTTGTCGCCAAAGCCACTATAGCAACAACATCAAAAGAGACAAAGCAAAAGAGAAGACAAGGTGGTCTACTTGACCTCCGGTTTCGACGAACTAGGAGCGGGAGTTGGCTTGCATCCGAGGTAGGTGAGGATTTTCTTTGAATTTGGCTTGGCAGCCTTAATCAACGACTGCCACTTCTTCGTCTCCATCTCCTTCGTGTCGCCAACTCTCGCCCAGTCGACATCCTGTTGGCTGTCAGCGACCAAGGCAATAGTGCCTTTGACACCAACTTTCAAACCTTCTTGGCGAAGTTTGAGCCCAAGATCTTCTTGAGAATTGAAGTATTTGGCGAGAGCAACAAAAGGCGTGGGTTCTTCCTTCTTCAGGAAGAAATAAGGAAAAAGCCGCGACAGACCTGATCTGGCATCGGCAAGACCTTCACGCGCCTCATCTCCGTGGATATCAAGGAGGGAAAGAGCGTCGAGAAGGTGATCACCTTCAGGGTTCTCCAGATCATAATCTTGCTGCGTTTTCCCTAACTGAGTCAAAAGAAGCTTGTCAGGAAAAAGCGAGCCAAGAAATAGAAGAGATACGAGTACTTACTCACAAAACGTCGACTCTGCGACTCCAAGCGAGTAAGGATTTCTTTTTCGCGAGCAGCCTGTTGAGCTATGTTGTCGCTCAAAGAAGTTTCCGCGTCATGAAGTCTTTTTCGAAGATCTTCGACAGCGGCAGCATCTGTCTCAGCTTTCTTGCGGGCTTTTTCGCTTCGTTCTAGCTTGATAGCAAGAGCGTCAGCGCGTTTGTTAGCCTCTGCAAGGGTCCCTGGCAAAATATACGGCAATAAGCTACCATGACAAAATTATGAAGGAATCTATTCAGAGGAAGAGGTAGGAAAAAACAAAAGTACCTTCAAGCTTGGTGGCATAATCGCGGTACTCGATGAATTGGGTACCGAGGCGGATAAATTCCTTCATCGAAGGCTGAGGAGAAGACCATAGAAAAAAGAAATCAATATAGAAAGCGAAAAGCTCGACAGTACCAAGCAAAAACCAGAGGGGAGTCCAAAGCACTGAAAATGTTCGGAGTATAAAAAAAAAGAGAGAGAAGAAGAGACAACTTACATCATCCATTACAGAAGTCGTGGAACTACCAGTTAGCAAGGTAGGCTCTTTGGCTGGATCGACCCTAGCCCTCTTTGACAAAGGGGCACGGGGGCTTGCAATTGGAGTTGGATGCTCGATGTTTTGCTGAGGAGGCGAGGTTTCATCCCCATCAGGCTGAGCTTCAGAAACAACTAAAGTACGCGACGTACTCGTTCGAGCAGTCGCGTCAATAGGTGGATTCTCATCCTCGTCATCACTACAATAAAGCGGCGACAATATAAGAAACGACACAAACAAAGTATTACGAGTAAACAAAGAAGAGTAGCAAGGACTTACGAGCTGACAAGGGCATCCTCGTAAGGGTTGAAAGTTGTCCTTTCTTCAGTTGGAACAACTTCTTCGGCAGGAGATGCGCCGGCTTTGGAGGTGCCAGAATCGGCAACTTCGTTCCTTTTTCTCTTGTTCCTTGGAGAAACAGCGGAGGGAAGGGAGTGTGCCGATTCGCTAGCCTCAGAATCGACTTCTTTTTCAGAGGAAGCCGCGGATTTCTGAGAACCCGCGACTTCACTCTCAGGGCGAGAAGTACCCTGGTTGTCGTCGGTGACAACAGTCCGTTCTTCGAGTTCTCCACCTTCAGGAAGAGGAGGAAGAGAAGCTAGAACTGGGTGGTTCTGCAAAAACAAGGAATGTCGACAAAAGTTACGCAAAAAGACGCCAGCAAAATAGTAGTCGACAAATACTAAAAATCGAGAGAACAAGATAGTAGTTGAGGGAAAAATTACCTCAGGGAGGGCGTTGGTGCCACTATATGGCTTGACGCGGCAAGAGGATGGAATAGTATCCTTCTTGCTGAACGATGAAATTCTTCGGATCAATTTCTCCAAGTCCTTCACGGGAAGGTCTTTGGAGAGTCTGTCGACATCTTCTTCACCAGCATACATCCAAAGGGGATTTTGGCGAGCTTGTAAAGGCTGCACTCTAATCCTAAGGAAGTAGGTTGTGATCTGGATACCCAATAATTCCTTGCCACGGGTGTTTTGCAGCTGATGGATACGAGACATCAGTGCCTCTGTCGCTGTTCTTTCTTCTTCGGTGGCTTCAGCGTCCCAGGATCGGCGGCGAAGAATCTTGGCACCTCCATCGAAAGGAGCAATGTTGTACTCCACCGAGTCGGAGCTTTCTTCGTGTACATAGAGCCACCTTTTGCTCCACCCCTGGACGGAGTCGGGGAATTTTACGTCGAAATACTCGACATCGGGGCGTACGCAAATGACAATGCCACCTATGTTGTAGGCGACGTTGTGGGAGCCATTACGGCGGAGGCAGAAGATGCGCTTCCACAGAGCCCAATTAGGATGGACTCCGAGGAAGCATTCACAGAGGGTAATGAAAATAGAGATGTGGAGAATGGAGTTGGGCGTCAGCTGATGCAGCTGTAGCCCGTAAACAAAGAGGAGACCGCAGAGGAACTCGTGGATAGGAGGAGAGAGGTCGCGAATAAGGTGGTCAACGAAACTGACCCGATATTCGATTGGAGGCGATGGATAGCTTTCCTCCTTGGGGAAGCGCAATGCGTTGTCCTTCTTCATGAACCCGAGCTTCTTCAGCAGGTTCATGTCTTGGTTGGAGATTTTGGATCTCTCCCACTCCAGATCTTCAGTTTCCATTTTCGACTCCGGGGTGTTGTGCCTGGTGAGCCGCGCGCGCGGTGGCATCAACAATAGAGTAGGAGAAAGGTGCGAGCGTGGTTGAGCTCAAGAAGTGATGGGCGCAATGGAGGATTTTTCGCAGAGGAAAGCAGAGGTGCGGCGCGAGCGAAAAGGTGAACGGAGGAAGAAGATGACCTTAAAAAGGGGTGCGGTGAAACGACGCACCGTTGGATGGACAAATTGTGAGATGGATGATGTACACGTGGATAAGGGGTAACAACGTAATTTCACTATGAAGGGAAGGAACAGGCGCTACAGTGCGTGCGCTAGGAAAAGTGGAGGACGTGTGTCCCCCACCTGCACGACGTGTCAAATTGACGAGGACTTTGGGCCCACAGGACAGAGAGAGAGCGTTGCTCGCGTCTTCCCGATACATTGGTCGTGGCTATCGTCAGCACTGACGTCACTTTATCAATGGAAAAATATCGGATTTGATAAAATTGGCGACAATGAGTGATGATTGATAATCTCGAGAGCTTTTGACCAAATACAAGTTTTTGCTCAAATGCTCGGGGGCTACTTTGGAAAAAAGAAAAATTCGAGTATGACAAAATAGAAATGGAGAGAGCCTATGACCAAATGCAAGCATTTGTTCATAGCCTCGGGGGCTACTCCCATCGGGAGCGCTGTTCGCGCACCCGATAGATATGAAAAGTTCGAGAAAGAATGACAATATAGCGACATGAGGCATTAAAGTGTTGAGCCTACAACCAAGCACTAGTCCTTGGCTGTAGCCTCGGGGGCTACTCCCATCGGGAACGTTGTTCGCGTGCCCGATGAAATTATAAAAAAAGAAGAAGAAGTGAGCATATTTCGAGTTATACAAATAACTCTGCATATACTCCCATCGGGAAGGCAAGATAAGTCATCCGTTGACTCAATAAAATGTGCTATTCCAACAGCCGAAAAAGCACTCGACAATATATTCTCAGAGCGCCAAAGTCGCGAATAATCTCTGAATGCCGCAAAACTTTGCGAAGGTAAGACCCCAGATTCGTTCTGAGCGGCGTGGCACCGTCTCTGACGTCGGTTTGCTACTTTTTTCTGTATCAGCAGATACGAAGAAAAATCCTAACGGACGCGTTAGGTACCCGATAAAATATGACTGGGACTCGATACAATGGTAAGACCTTAAGCGGCACCTGTCGAAGTTTAGACCAGTATCCCGAGATCATGTCCAGGGACGTGATCTTGAAGTAGGTTTTTGCGGATTGCCACTAGAGCAGTTAACTAGTACCTGATCCGTCAGATGAACTAGCCCCAACTACCATCATCCCTGTACAATATATAATTGCATATTCAAAGATATGTGATAAATTCGACAGAGTTATTGAATGATTAAAAGTTGGAGATTTTCCCTGATTCTTCGATTCAAGCAAAATCTCGGGGGCTACTGACATAGGCATCCCTAATGGGCCTGCCGAAGATGGTACCCGGGGTTTACTGAAGGCCCATAACTCGAAGAGTAAGAAGATTCGGAAGCCCAAGTTATTATTAAGGAAAGCTAGAGTTGTATTAAGAAGTACTACTTGTAATCTTGCGGGACGGGTTGGAAACCCTCCCGGACTCTGTAACTTGTGTATTACGAATCCCTCGACTCCACCTCCTATATAAGGGGGAGTCGAGGGACAAAGAGAGGATCGATTCATTGTTCTACGCAACCCTAGTTTTTACATCGTCGAGTACTTTTCGGCTGAAACCTTCGAGATCTACTTGCTCTCTACTTCCGACTAAAACCCTAGTCTACAATCTGTAGGCATTGATAAGTTAATCCCTTGTCACTTGGTGTGAGTTATCATTATGGAATATTAATGAGAAGTTTATTCATTTACATATTGCACACCATATTTTAGTTTGCAATCTCTATTATATGATTGATCTTGTTGTTAGTATTGGTATCACTTTGGGAGCATTGAGTAAATCTATTTGGTTTTGGCAAACTTAGCATTGGTCAATAGCAACAACACTTTGAGTTTAAGTAGAATAGAGGAAATACATGTAGATATGTTATTTCATTATCTTTCTTTCTTGTTAGCTATGAGCTTAGTATTCAGAAGTTAAAATTATTTATGCTTACAAGAAAGATGCATGATTGTTTCTATCACATGTATATTTGTTTGTTTCCCTCAACTCTTATGCTTGCTAACCAACCTTACTAGCCAAAGAACTGTACTGAGAGGGAATGCTTCTCGTGCATCCAAACCCTTAAACCAAACCTATGCCATCAGTGTCCACCATAACTACCTACTATGTGGTATTTCCCTGCCATTCCAAGTAAATACTTCGTGTGCTACCTTTAAACAATTCAAAAGTTATCATCCCTTATTTGTGTCAATGTTTTATAGCTCATGAGGAAGTATGTGGTGTTTTACCTTTCAATCTTGTTGGGCGGACTTTCACTAATGGACTAGTGGCTTCATCCACTTATCCAATAATTTTGCAAAAAGGGCTGGCAACGGGGTTCCCGACCCCAATTAATTAACTTTCATTAATAATTCTCTTCACATGTTTTGCCCTGATTCATTAGTAAGCAACTTAATTTTGCAATAGACACTCCTCCATGGTATGTGAAATGTTGGAAGGCACCCGAGGATTCGGTTAGCCATGGCTTGTGAAAGCAAAGGTTGGGAGGAGTGTCATCCTTAAATAAACTAAAGTACATGTGTAAACAAAAGAGAAGAGGGATGATCTACCTTGCTGGTAGAGATAACGTCCTTCATGGGAGCCGCTCTTTGGAAGTCTGTTTGGCAAGGGGGTTAGAGTACCCACTACCATTCGTTGACAACAACAAACACCTCTCAAACTTTACTTTTATGCTCTCTATATGATTTCAAAACTTAAAAAGCTCTAGCACATGATTTAATCCCTTCTTCCCTCTGCGAAGGGCCTATCTTTTGCTTTATGTTGAGTCAGTAAACCTATTTCCCTCTATCCTAAGCAAGCAATTGAGTTGTTGTGATCCAACCATTTATATTGTGATCTATTTAATCATGCCTTTTATTCTTCCTTGTTTAGTACAAGTTTTATCCGAATGAATATAGCTTTGAAACTTATCAATGATTATGAGGAGATTATTATGATTGAGTATGCAAGTTTTGCCGTATAAGCTTTAATATAAGAGCGCTGCTCGACAGATAAGTACAATCTATTAATTGTTCTTTGACCAAGAACGAAGTTTGCCATCACCAACTATGATTCCCTATGCACCTTTATTTGTGATTTCCTTCTACTTGTTTCAAGTTGAATTATATGAGGAAGTTGTTCACTAGAATGTCTTGTGTGAATTAATGTGATGCTTCTTGTCCGTATTTTATTTATCGACTCTTCACTCCATAAACATGTGGTCTTGTTTACCGAGTTCAGTTTCGCTTGGGGACAAGCGAAGTCTAAGCTTGGGGGGAGTTGATACGTCCATTTTGCATCACTATTTTATATCATAATTTACTGTTATTCATTGATATATTTCATATTTAGAGATGATACTTATGTTATTTCACCTATTTTGCATGTTTCATGATTATTGGAGAATCACTCACCGGAGTCAGGATTATCGCCGGAAAAAGCACCGTCGAATGCAATATTTCTGAAGATCAACAACTGACGGAAATTACACCGAAGGTCTTATTTCTCCAGAAGAAGGAGCCAGCCAAAAGGAGGGGCCGAGGAGGGCCGCCATGGGCCCCCCATAGGCCGGCGCGGGCTCCGCCCTAGCCACGCCGCCTTTTGGGGAGGGGCCCCACAGCCCCCCTCGGCCGCCTCTCTTCCGCGTACTTCACCTACCCGAAAACCTAAGGTACGGGGAATAATCGCGAGGAGACACAGCCGCCTCTGCGGGGCGGAAAACACCAGAGAGAAAAGAGCTCTCCGGCAGGCTGAAATCCGCCGGGAAAATTCCCTCCCGGAGGGGGAAATCGACGCCATCGTCACCGTCATCGAGCTGGACTTCATTGGGATCATCATCACCATCATCTCCACCACCGTCACCGTCATCTCCACCGCTGCACCTCGTCACCGCTGTAACATCGCTACAAGAAAAGTTTCCATGGCCGACGAAGTTGAAGTCGCGTCGTGGTTGCTGGTGTACCATGGCCAACGATTTTGGGTCTGTCCGTTGTGCATGTCAAAACGTTTTTTTTCTCGTTTT